>NC_136343.1:5949920-5993687 GCF_964198595.1 Lampetra fluviatilis | reverse complement strand
TGGGAGAGTGGGTGGGAGAGTGGGTGGGAGAGTGGGTGGGAGAGTGGGTGGGAGGGTGGGTGGAGAGGTGAGTGGGAGAGTGGGTGGGAGAGTGGGTGGGAGAGTGGGTGGGAGGGTGGGGTGGGAGAGTGGGTGGAGAGTGGGTGGGAGAGTGGGTGGAGGAGTGGGTGGGAGAGTGGGTGGGAGAGTGGGTGGGAGAGTGGGTGGGAGGTGGGTGGGAGAGTGGGTGGGAGGGTGAGTGGAAGAGTGGGTGGAGAGTGGTGGGAGAGTGGGTGGGAGAGTGGGTGGGAGAGTGGGTGGGAGAGTGGGTGGGTGAGTGAGTGGGAGGGTGGGTGGGAGGGTGGGTGGGAGAGTGGGTGGGAGGGTGGGTTGGAGATGTGGGTGGGAGAGTAAGTGGGAGGGTGGGTGGGAGAGTAGAGTGGAGGTGGGTGGAGAGTGAGTGGAGAGTGGGTGGAGAGTGGGTGGGAGGAGTGGGTGGGAGAGTGGTGGGAGGGTGGGTGGGAGAGTGGGTGGGAGAGGTAGGGGGAGGGTGGGTGGAGAGTGAGTGGGAGAGTGGGTGGGAGAGTGGGTGGGAGGGTGGTGGGAGGGTGGGTGGGAGAGTGGGGTGGGGAGAGTGGTGGGAGAGTGGGTGGGAGAGTGGGTGGGAGGGTGGGTGGGAGAGTGGGTGGGAGAGTGGGTGGGAGAGTGGGTGGGAGGAGTGGGTGGGAGAGTGGGTGGGAGGTGAGTGGGAGAGTGGGTGGGAGAGTGGGTGGAGAGTGGGTGGGAGGGTGGGTGGGAGAGTGGGTGGGAGGGTGGGTGGGAGAGTGGGTGGGAGGGTGGGTGGGAGAGTGGGTGGGAGAGTGGGTGGGAGAGTGGGTGGGAGGGTGGGTGGGAGAGTGGGTGGGAGAGTGAGTGGAGAGTGGGTGGGAGAGTGGGTGGGAGAGTGGGTGGAGAGGTGGGTGGGAGAGTGGGTGGGAGGGTGAGTGGGAGAGTGGGTGGGAGAGTGGGTGGGAGAGTGGGTGGGAGAGTGGGTGGGAGGGTGGGTGGGAGGGTGGGTGGGAGGGTGGGTGGGAGGGTGGGTGGGAGAGTGGGTGGGAGAGTGGGTGGAGGGTGGGTGGGAGAGTGGGTGGGAGGGTGGGTGGGAGAGTGGGTGGGAGAGTGGGTGGGAGAGTGGGTGGGAGGGTGGGTGGGAGAGTGGGTGGGAGAGTGGGTGGGAGAGGTGGGTGGGAGAGTGGGTGGGAGGGTGGGTGGGAGAGTGGGTGGGAGAGTGGGTGGGAGAGTGGGTGGGAGAGTGGTGTGGGAGGGTGGGTGGGAGAGTGGGTGGGAGGGTGGGTGGGAGAGTGGGTGGGAGGAGTGGGTGGGAGAGTGGGTGGGAGGGTGGGTGGGAGAGTGGGTGGGAGGTGGGTGGGAGGGTGGGTGGGAGAGTGGGTGGGAGAGTGGGTGGGAGAGTGGGTGGGAGGGTGGGTGGGAGAGTGGGTGGGAGGGTGGGTGGGAGAGTGGGTGGGAGAGTGGGTGGGAGAGTGGGTGGGAGGGTGGGTGGGAGGGTGGGTGGGAGAGTGGGTGGGAGAGTGAGGTGGGAGAGTGGGTGGGAGAGTGGGTGGGGAGAGTGGGTGGGAGGAGTGGGTGGGAGGGTGGGTGGGAGGGTGGGTGGGAGAGTGGGTGGGAGGGTGGGTGGGAGAGTGGGTGGGAGGGTGGTGGGAGGGTGGGTGGGAGAGTGTGGTGGGAGGGTGGGTGGGGAGAGTGGGTGGGAGAGTGGGTGGGAGAGTGGGTGGGAGAGTGGGTGGGAGGGTGGGTGGGAGAGTGGGTGGGAGAGTGGGTGGGAGAGTGAGTGGGAGGGTGGGTGGGAGAGTGGGTGGGAGGGTGGGTGGGAGGGTGGGTGGGAGAGTGGGTGGGAGAGTGGGTGGGAGAGTGGGTGGGAGGGTGGGTGGGAGAGTGGGTGGGAGAGTGGGTGGGAGGGTGGGTGGGAGGGTGGGTGGGAGAGTGGGTGGGAGAGTGGGTGGGAGAGTGGGTGGGAGAGTGGGTGGGAGGGTGAGTGGGAGAGTGGGTGAGAGAGTGGGTGGGAGAGTGGGTGGGAGAGTGAGTGGGGAGGGTGGGTGGGAGAGTGGGTGGGGAGAGTGGGTGGGAGGGTGGGTGGGAGAGTGGGTGGGAGGGTGGGTGGGAGGGTGGGGTGGGAGAGTGGGTGGGAGAGTGGGTGGGAGAGTGGGTGGGAGAGTGGTGGGAGAGTGGGTGGGAGGGTGGGGTGGGAGAGTGTGGTGGGAGGGTGGGTGGGAGGGTGTGGGTGGGAGAGTGGGTGTGGAGAGTGGGTGGGAGAGTGGGTGGGAGAGTGGGTGGGAGGGTGAGGTGGGAGAGTGGGTGGGAGAGTGGGTGGGAGAGTGGGTGGGAGAGTGGGTGGGAGGGTGGGTGGGAGAGTGGGTGGGAGAGTGGGTGGGAGGTGGGTGGGAGGGTGGGTGGGAGAGTGGGTGGGAGAGTGGGTGGGAGGGTGGGTGGGAGGGTGGGTGGGAGAGTGGGTGGGAGAGTAGTGGGAGGGTGGGTGGGAGGTGTGGGTGGGAGAGTGGGTGGGAGAGTGGGTGGGAGGGTGGGTGGGAGAGTGGGTGGGAGAGTGGGTGGGAGAGTGGGTGGGGAGAGTGGGTGGGAGGGTGGGTGGGAGGGGTGGGTGGGTGGGGAGAGTGGGTGGGAGAGTGGGTGGGAGGGTGGGTGGGAGAGTGGGTGGGGAGGGTGGGTGGGAGAGTGTGGGTGGGAGAGGGTGGGTGGGAGGGTGGGTGGGAGAGTGGGTGGGAGGGTGGGTGGGAGAGTGGGTGGGAGAGTGGGTGGGAGAGTGGGTGGGAGGGTGAGGTGGGAGAGTGGGTGGGAGAGTGTGGTGGGGAGAGTGGGGGTGGGTGGAGGTGGTGGGAGGGTGGGTGGGAGAGTGGGTGGGAGGGGTGGGTGGGAGAGTGGGTGGGAGAGTGGGTGGGGAGGGTGAGTGGAAGAGTGGGTGGGAGAGTGGGTGGGAGAGTGGGTGGGAGGGTGGGGTGGGAGAGTGGGTGGGGAGGGTGGGTGGGTGAGGTGGGTGGGAGGGTGGGTGGGGAGGGTGGGTGGGAGAGTGGGTGGGGAGGGTGGGTGGAGAGGTGGGTGGGTGAGTGAGTGGGAGGGTGGGTGGGAGAGTGGGTGGGAGGGTGGGTGGGAGGGTGGGTGGGAGAGTGGGTGGGAGGGTGGGTGGGAGGGTGGGGTGGGAGGGTGGGTGGGAGAGTGGGTGGGAGAGTGGGTGGGAGGGTGAGTGGGATAGTGGGTGGGAGAGTGGGTGGGAGAGTGGGTGGGATAGTGGGTGGGAGAGTGGGTGGGAGGGTGGGTGGGAGGGTGGGTGGGAGAGTGGGTGGGGTGAGTGGGTGGGTGAGTGGGTGGGAGGGTGAGTGGGAGAGTGGGTGGGAGAGTGGGTGGGTGAGTGAGTGGGAGGGTGGGTGGGAGAGTGGGTGGGAGAGTGGGTGGGAGAGTGGGTGGGAGAGTGGGTGGGAGGGTGGTGGGAGAGTGGGTGGGAGGTGGGTGGGTGAGTGGGTGGGAGAGTGGGTGGGAGAGTGGGTGGGAGAGTGGGTGGGAGAGTGGGTGGGAGAGTGGGTGGGGAGGTGTGGGTGGGAGTGGTGGAGGTGGGTGGGAGAGTGGGTGGGTGGGTGGGTGGGAGGGTGGGTGGGAGGGTGGGTGGGGAGTGGTGGGAGGGTGGGTGGGAGAGTGGGTGGGAGTGTGGGTGGGGAGGGTGGGTGGGAGGGTGGGTGGGGAGGGTGGGTGGGAGGGTGGGTGGGAGGGGTGGGGTGGGAGAGTGGGTGGGAGGGTGGAGTGGGAGGGTGGGTGGGAGGGTGGGTGGGAGGGTGGTGGGAGGGGTGGGTGGGGGGTGGGTGGGTGGGGGTGGGAGAGTGGGTGGGAGGTGGGTGGGGAGTGTGGTGGGGGAGTGGGTGGGTGAGGTGAGTGGGGAGGGTGGGTGGGGAGGGTGGGTGGGAGGGGTGGGTGGGAGGTGGGTGGGGAGGTGTGGTGTGGGAGGGTGGGTGGGAGAGTGGGTGGGTGGTGGGTGAGTGGGAGGGTGTGAGTGGGAGGGTGGGTGGGTGGGAGGGGTGGGTGGGTGGAGTGGGTGGGGTGGGTGGGAGGTGGGGTGGGAGGTGGGTGGGAGGGTGGGGTGGGAGGGTGGGGTGGGAGTGTGGGTGGGTGAGTGAGTGGGAGAGGTGGGTGGGTGAGTGGGTGGGAGAGTGGGTGGGAGAGTGGGTGGGAGGGTGGGGTGGGAGGGTGGGTGGGTGGAGAGTGGGTGGGAGAGTGGGTGGGAGGTGGGTGGGAGGGTGAGTGGGAGAGTGGGTGGGGAGGGTGGGTGGGGAGGGTTGGTGGGAGAGTGGGTGGGAGGGTGGGTGGGTGGGGTGGGGTGGGGAAGTGGGTGGTGGGGGGTGGGTGGGAGAGTGGGTGGGAGAGTGGGTGGGGAGAGTGGGTGGGAGGGTGTGTGGGTGAGTGTGGGTGGGAGAGTGGGTGGGAGAGTGGGTGGGTGAGTGGTGGGAGGGTGGGTGGGAGGTGTGGGTGGGAGGGGTGGGTGGGAGAGTGGGTGGGAAGTGGGTGGGAGGGTGAGTGGAAGAGTGGGTGGGAGAGTGGGTGGGGAGAGTGGGTGGTGAGGGTGGTGTGGGAGAGTGGGTGGGAGGGTGGGTGGGGGAGTGGGTGGGAGGGTGGGTGGGAGTGGTGGGTGGGAGGGTGGGTGGGTGAGTGGGTGGTGTGGTGAGTGGGAGGGTGGGTGGGTGGGTGGGTGGGTGGGTGGGTGGGGGGGTGGGTGGGAGGGTGGGTGGGGGGGTGGGTGGGGGGTGGGTGGGGGTGTGGGTGGGGGGGGTGAGTGGGATAGTGGGTGGGAGAGTGGGTGGGAGAGTGGGTGGGAGGGTGGGTGGTGGGTGGGTGGGGAGAGTGGTGGGTGGGTGAGTGGGGTGGGTGAGTGGGTGGGGTGAGTGGGGTGGGTGAGTGGGTGGGAGGGTGAGTGGGAGAGTGGGTGGGAGAGTGGGTGGGTGAGTGAGTGGGAGGGTGGGTGGGAGAGTGGGTGGGAGAGTGGGTGGGAGAGTGGGTGGGAGAGTGGGGTGGGAGGGTGAGTGGGAGAGTGGGGTGGGAGAGTGGGTGGGTGAGTGAGTGGGAGAGTGGGTGGGAGAGTGGGTGGGAGAGTGGGTGGGAGAGTGGGTGGGAGAGTGGGTGGGAGGGTGAGTGGGAGAGTGGGTGGGAGAGTGGGTGGGAGAGTGGGTGGGAGAGTGGGTGGGAGGGTGGGTGGGGAGGGTGGGTGGGAGGGTGGGTGGGAGAGTGAGTGGGAGGGTGGGTGGGAGGGTGGGTGGGAGAGTGGGTGGGAGAGTGGGTGGGAGGGTGGGTGGGAGGGTGAGTGGGAGGGTGGGTGGGAGGGTGGGTGGGAGAGTGGGTGGGGAGGGTGGGTGGGAGGGTGGGTGGGAGGGTGAGTGGGAGGGTGGGTGGGAGGGTGGGTGGGAGAGTGGGGTGGGAAGGTGGGTGGGAGAGTGGGTGGGAGAGTGGGTGGGTGAGTGAGTGGGAGGGTGGGTGGGAGGGGTGGGTGGGAGGGTGGGTGGGAGAGTGGGTGGGAGGGTGAGTGGGGAGAGTGGGTGGGAGGGTGGGTGGGAGGGTGGGTGGGGAGAATGGGTGGGAGGGTGAGTGGGGAGGGTGAGTGGGAGGGTGGGTGGGGAGGGTGGGTGGGAGAGTGGGTGGGGTGGGTGGGGAGGGTGGGTGGGAGGTGGGTGGGAGGGGTGGGTGGGAGGGTGGGTGGGAGAGTGAGTGGGTGAGTGAGTGGGAGAGTGGGTGGGGTGAGTGGGTGGGAGAGTGGGTGGGAGAGTGGGTGGGAGGGTGGGTGGGAGAGTGGGTGGGAGAGTGGGTGGGAGTGGGTGGGAGGGTGGGTGGGAGGGTGAATGATTGATCGGACATCAAAGCGACAGAGATTGCGAGACAGTTGAGGAGAGTAAGTGTGTGGGTGAGGACTAATCTCCATCTGTTCCATCTCGCTCCCTTCTTCACAGGTGCATCATGGGAGTGAGTGTGCGTGTGGACGAATCTCCATCTGTTCCATCTCACTCCCTTCTTCACAGGTGCATCATGGGAGTGAGTGAGTGTGTGTGAGGACTAATCTCCATCTGTTCCATCTCACTCCTCTTCTTCACAGGTGCATCATGGGAGTGAGTGTGTGTGTGAGGACTAATCTCCATCTGTTCCATCTCACTCCCTTCTTCACAGGTGCATCATGGGAGTGAGTGAGTGTGTGTGAGGACTAATCTCCATCTGTTCCATCTCACTCCCTTCTTCACAGGTGCATCATGGGAGTGAGTGAGTGTGTGTGGACTAATCTCCATCTGTTCCATCTCACTCCCTTCTTCACAGGTGCATCATGGGAGTGAGTGTGTGTGTGTGGACTAATCTCCATCTGTTCCATCTCACTCCCTTCTTCACAGGTGCATCATGGGAGTGAGTGTGTGTGTGAGGACGAATCTCCATCTGTTCCATCTCACTCCCTTCTTCACAGGTGCATCATGGGAGTGAGTGTGTGTGAGGACTAATCTCCATCTGTTCCATCTCACTCCCTTCTTCACAGGTGCATCATGGGAGTGAGTGTGTGTGTGTGGACTAATCTCCATCTGTTCCATCTCACTCCCTTCTTCACAGGTGCATCATGGGAGTGAGTGAGTGTGTGTGGACGAATCTCCATCTGTTCCATCTCACTCCCTTCTTCACAGGTGCATCATGGGAGTGAGTGTGTGAGGACTAATCTCCATCTGTTCCATCTCACTCCCTTCTTCACAGGTGCATCATGGGAGTGAGTGTGTGTGTGAGGACTAATCTCCATCTGTTCCATCTCACTCCCTTCTTCACAGGTGCATCATGGGAGTGAGTGTGTGTGTGGACGAATCTCCATCTGTTCCATCTCGCTCCCTTCTTCACAGGTGCATCATGGGAGTGAGTGTGTGTGAGGACTAATCTCCATCTGTTCCATCTCACTCCCTTCTTCACAGGTGCATCATGGGAGTGAGTGTGTGTGGACGAATCTCCATCTGTTCCATCTCACTCCCTTCTTCACAGGTGCATCATGGGAGTGAGTGTGTGTGTGAGGACGAATCTCCATCTGTTCCATCTCACTCCCTTCTTCACAGGTGCATCATGGGAGTGAGTGAGTGTGTGTGGACTAATCTCCATCTGTTCCATCTCACTCCCTTCTTCACAGGTGCATCATGGGAGTGAGTGAGTGTGTGTGGACTAATCTCCATCTGTTCCATCTCACTCCCTTCTTCACAGGTGCATCAGTGAGTGAGTGAGTGTGTGTGTGGACGAATCTCCATCTGTTCCATCTCGCTCCCTTCTTCACAGGTGCATCAGGGAGTGTGTGTGTGGGTCTCTTTGAGTGTCCATGGATCTCTGTAGGTCTCTATGGGTCTCTGTGGGTGTCTGCGGGTCTCTGTGGGTTTCTGTGGGTGTCTATGGGTGTCTGTGGGTCTCTGTGGGTGTCTGTGGGTGTCTATGGGTGTCTGTGGCTCTCTGTGGGTGTTTGTGGGTGTATGTGGGTGTCTGTGGCTCTCTGTGGCTCTCTGTGGGTGTCTGTGAGTCTCTGTGAGTCTCTGTGGGTGTCTGTGGGTCTCTGTGGGTGTCTGTGGGTCTCTGTGGGTCTCTGTGGGTGTCTGTGGGTCTCTGTGGGTCTCTGTGGGTCTCTGTGTGTCTCTGTGGGTCGTTGTGGGTCTCTGTGGGTGTCTGTGGGTCTCTGTGGGTCTCTGTGGGTGTCTGTGGGTGTCTGTGAGTCTCTGTGTGTCTCTGTGGGTCTCTGTGGGTCTCTGTGGGTCTCTGTGGGTGTTTGTGGGTCTCTGTGGGTTTCTGTGGGTCTCTGTGGGTCTCTGTGGCTCTCTGTGGGTGTCTGTGGCTCTCTGTGGGTATCTGTGTGTCTCTGTGGGTCTCTGTGGGTGTCTGTGGGTCTCTGTGTGTCTCTGTGGGTCTCTGTGGGTGTCTGTGGCTCTCTGTGGGTATCTGTGTGTCTCTGTGGGTCTCTGTGGGTGTCTGTGGGTGTCTGTGTGTCTCTGTGGGTCTCTGTGGGTGTTTGTGGGTGTCTGTGGGTCTCTGTGGGTGTCTGTGGGTCTCTGTGTGTCTCTGTGGGTGTCTGTGGGTCTCTGTGGGTGTCTGTGGGTCTCTGTGTGTCTCTGTGGGTCTTTGTGGGTGTCTGTGGGTCTCTGTGGGTCTCTGTGGGTGTCTGTGGGTGTCTGTGGGTCTCTGTGTGTCTCTGTGGGTGTCTGTGGGTGTCTGTGGGTCTCTGTGGGTCTCTGTGGGTGTCTGTGGGTGTCTGTGGGTCTCTGTGTGTCTCTGTGGGTGTCTGTGGGTGTCTGTGGGTCTCTGTGGGTCTCTGTGGGTGTCTGTGGGTGTCTGTGAGTCTCTGTGGGTCTCTGTGGGTCTCTGTGGGTGTCTGGGGGGTGTCTGTGGGTGTCTGTGGATGTCTGTGGGTCTCTGTGGGTCTCTGTGGGTGTCTGTGGGTCTCTGTGGGTCTCTGTGTGTCTCTGTGGGTCTCTGTGGGTGTCTGTGGGTGTCTGTGAGTCTCTGTGGGTCTCTGTGGGTGTCTGTGGGTCTCTGTGGGTCTCTGTGGGTGTCTGTGGGTGTCTGTGAGTCTCTGTGGGTGTCTGTGGGTCTCTGTGGGTCTCTGTGGGTGTCTGGGGGTGTCTGTGGGTGTCTGTGGGTCTCTGTGGGTCTCTGTGTGTCTCTGTGGGTCTCTGTGGATCTCTGTGGGTGTCTGGGGGTGTCTGCGGGTGTCTGTGGGTCTATGTGGGTCTCTGTGGGTCTCTGTGGGTGTCTGGGGGTGTCTGTGGGTGTCTGTGGGTCTATATGGGTCTCTGTGAATCTCTGTGGGTGTCTGTGGGTGTCTGTGGGTGTCTGTGGGTCTCTGTGGGTCTCTGTGGGTGTCTGTGGGTCTCTGTGGGTCTCTGTGGGTGTCTGCGGGTGTCTGTGGGTCTCTGTGGGTGTCTGTGGGTCTCTGTGGGTCTCTGTGGGTGTCTGTGGGTCTCTGTGGGTGTCTGGGGGTGTCTGTGGGTCTCTGTGGGTGTCTGTGGGTCTCTGTGGGTCTCTGTGGGTGTCTGTGGGTCTCTGTGGGTGTCTGCAGGTCTCTGTGGGTCTCTGTGTGTCTCTGGGTGTCTGTGGGTCTCTGTGGGTCTCTGTGAATCTCTGTGGGTGTCTGTATGTCTCTATGGGTCTCTGCGTGTCTCTATGGGTCTCTGTGGGTCTCTGCGGCTCTCTGTGTGTCTCTGTGGGTCTCTGTGTGTCTCTGTGTGTCTCTGTGTGTCTCTATGGGTCTCTATGGGTCTCTATGGGTCTCTGTATGTCTCTATGGGTCTCTATGGGTCTCTATGGGTATCTGTGGCTCTCTGTATGCCTCTGTGTGTCTCTGTGGCTCTCTGTATGTCTCTATGGGTCTCTGTATGTCTCTATGGGTCTCTGTGTGTCTCTATGGGTATCTGTGGCTCTCTGTATGTCTCTATGGGTCTCTGTATGTCTCTGTGGCTCTCTGTATGTCTCTATGGGTCTCTGTGGCTCTCTGTATGTCTCTATGGGTCTCTGTGTGTCTCTGTGGCTCTCTGTATGTCTCTATGGGTCTCTGTGGGTGTCTGTGGCTCTCTGTATGTCTCTATGGGTCTCTGTGGGTGTCTGTGGCTCTCTGTATGTCTCTATGGGTCTCTGTGTGTCTCTGTGGCTCTCTGTATGTCTCTATGGGTCTCTGTGGGTGTCTGTGGCTCTCTGTATGTCTCTATGGGTCTCTGTGGGTTTCTGTGGACATCGCAAATGGAAGCAAAATCCGTCGGGTAAAAGTAAAAACGTAGTTCCATCGCTAGAGGGCAGCCGAGACTTTCACCCCAAACCAACAGACAAAGTACATTTCACATCTAAAAATACTACTAATCTCCTATTTGTGTTATAACAACAGCAGGTTTACACAGCGCGCTATAGGATTGATTAGTATGGGACGGGGCGAAGACAAAACCTATAAATAACGGCTAAAATACTACTAAACTCCTGTGTGTGTTATAACAACAATAGGTTTACACAGCGCGCTATAGGATTGATTAGTATGGGACGGGGCGAAGACAAAACCTATAAATAACGGCTAAAATACTACTAAACTCCTATTTGTGTTATAACAACAGCAGGGTCACACAGCGCGCTATAGGATTGATTAGTATGGGACGGGGCGAAGACAAAACCTACAAATAACGGCTAAAATACTACTAAACTCCTGTTTGTGTTATAACAACAATAGGGTCACACAGCGCGCTATAGGATTGATTAGTATGGGATCGGGTTAAGACAGAACCTACAAATAACGGCTAAAATACTACTAAACTCCTATTTGTGTTATAACAACAGCAGGGATACACAGAGATACATAGAGACCCATAGAGACCCATAGAGACACATAGCGATACATAGAGATACACAGAGATCCATACTCATAGAGACACACAGAGACCCATAGAGACACACAGAGACACATAGAGACCCACAAAGATACACAGAGACCCACAGAGACACAGATAGACACAGAGATACATAGAGATACACAGAGATACACAGAGACCCATAGAGACACACAGAGACACACAGCGACCCACAAAGATACACAGAGACCCATAGAGACACACAGAGACACACAGAGACCCACAAAGATACACAGAGACCCATAGAGACACACAGAGACACACAGAGACCCACAAAGATACACAGAGAGGGGGTAGTAGAGGGGGTGGTTGAGGGGTGTCCTCTCCGTGACACCAAAACCGGTTTGTGCAGCTCTCCTGCCCCGATTCTTTTGTTGTTGAAATATTTGTGACGTCAGGTGGTGAGTGGGTGGGTGAGGCAAGCGGGTGAGTGGGAGACACACACACAGACACACACACACACATACACACACACACAGACACACACAGACACACACACAGACACACACACAGACACACACACACATACACACACAGACACACACACAGACACACACACACAGACACACACACAGAGACATACACACACACACATACACACACAGACACACACACAGACACACACACACACACAGACACACAGACACACACACACAGACACACAGACATACACATACACACACACAGACACACACACACACACAGACACACACACACACAGAGACATACACACACAGACACACACACACATACACACACAGACACACACACAGACACACACACACACACACAGACACATACACACACACAGACACACACACACACATACACACACAGACACACACACAGACACACACACACACACACAGACACACACACACAGACACACAGACACACACACAGACACACACACACACAGACACATACACACACACAGAGACATACACACACACACACAGACACACAGACATACACATACACACACACATACACACACACAGACACACACACACACACAGACACATACACACACAGAGACATACACACACACACACAGACACACACAGACACACACACACAGACACATACACACACACAGAGACATACACACACACACACAGACACACACACACACACACACACAGACACATACACACACACACAGAGACATACACACACACACACACAGAGACATACACACACACACAGACACACACACACAGACACACACACACAGACACACACACACACAGACACACACACAGAGACATACACACACACACATACACAGACATACACATACACACACACATACACACACACAGACACACAGACACACACACACACAGAGACATACACATACAGACACAGACACACACAGACACACACACACAGACACACACACACACAGAGACATACACACACACACACAGACACACACACATACACACACACACAGACACACACACAGAGACATACACACACACACAGACACATACACACACACATACACAGACATACACATACACACACACAGACACACAGACACACACACAGACACACACACACACAGACACACACACAGACACACACACAGACACACACACAGACACACACACAGACACAGACACACACAGACACACACACAGACACACACACAGACACACACACAGACACAGACACACACAGACACACACACAGACACACACACACAGACACACACACAGACACACACACACAGACACACACATAGACACACACACACACACAGACACACACAGACACATACACACAGACACACACACACAGACACACACATAGACACACACACACACACAGACACACACAGACACATACACACAGACACACACAGTGCAGTGTGTAGTGCAGTGTAGTGTGTAGTGTATAGTGTAGTGTATAGTGTAGTAGCGTATAGCGTAGTGTAGTAGTGTATAGTGTAGTAGTGTATAGTGTAGTGTGTTGTAGTGTAGTAGTGTATAGTGTAGTAGTGTATAGTGTAGTGTAGTAGTGTATAGTGTAGTAGTGTATAGTGTAGTGTAGTAGTGTATAGTGTAGTGTATAGTGTAGTGTAGTAGTGTATAGTGTAGTGTATAGTGTAGTGTATAGTGTAGTGTATAGTGTAGTGGTGTATAGTGTAGTGTGTAGTAGTGTATAGTGTAGTAGCGTATAGTGTAGTGTATAGTGTAGTAGTGTATGGTAGTGTAGTAGTGTATAGTGTAGTGTATAGTGTATAGTAGTGTATAGTGTAGTAGTGTATAGTGTAGTAGTGTATAGTGTAGTGTATAGTGTAGTAGTGTATAGTAGTGTACTGTGTAGTAGTGTATAGTGTAGTAGTGTATAGTGTAGTGCGTAGTAGTGTATAGTGTAGTGTATAGTGTAGTGTGTAGTAGTGTATAGTGTAGTAGTGTATAGTGTAGTAGTGTATAGTGTAGTGTGTAGTAGTGTATAGTGTATAGTGGCATGTATAGTGCAGTGTAAATCCATACACCATTATTCCATCGGCCGTTCCATTTGCAGTGTGGGTTGTCGTCAGATGCAGCTTAGGGCAATATAAGGTCTACGAATAGGCTCGCACCCCTTCATGGCAATAAAATTGTCATTAAGATCCATAACAGCTGCTGTTTGTTTGGTCACGTAAAACAGAACGTGGCCAATTCGTCACTCGTAAAGCACTAGTGTACAGTAGTGTAGTGCATAGTGTAGTGTACTAGTACAGCACTAGTGTATAGTAGTGTAGTGCATAGTGTAGTGTACTAGTACAGCACTAGTGTATAGTAGTGTAGTGTATAGTGTAGTGTACTAGTACAGCACTAGTGTACAGTAGTGTAGTGTATAGTGTAGTGTACTAGTACAACACTAGTGTACAGTAGTGTAGTGCATAGTGTAGTGTACTAGTGCAGCACTAGTGTATAGTAGTGTAGTGCATAGTGTAGTGTACTAGTATAGCACTAGTGTATAGTAGTGTAGTGCATAGTGTAGTGTACTAGTACAGCACTAGTGTACAGTAGTGTAGTGTATAGTGTAGTGTACTAGTACAACACTAGTGTACAGTAGTGTAGTGCATAGTGTAGTGTACTAGTACAGCACTAGTGTATAGTAGTGTAGTGCATAGTGTAGTGTACTAGTATAGCACTAGTGTATAGTAGTGTAGTGCATAGTGTAGTGTACTAGTACAGCACTAGTGTACAGTAGTGTAGTGTATAGTGTAGTGTACTAGTACAACACTAGTGTACAGTAGTGTAGTGCATAGTGTAGTGTACTAGTACAGCACTAGTGTACAGTAGTGTAGTGTATAGTGTAGTGTACAGTACAGCACTAGTGTACAGTAGTGTAGTGTATAGTGTAGTGTACTAGTACAGCACTAGTGTACAGTAGTGTAGTGTATAGTGTAGTGTACAGTACAGCACTAGTGTACAGTAGTGTAGTGCATAGTGTAGTGTACTAGTACAGCACTAGTGTATAGTAGTGTAGTGCATAGTGTAGTGTACTAGTACAGCACTAGTGTACAGTAGTGTAGTGCATAGTGTAGTGTACAGTACAGCACTAGTGTATAGTAGTGTAGTGTATAGTGTAGTGTACTAGTACAGCACTAGTGTACAGTAGTGTAGTGTATAGTGTAGTGTACTAGTACAGCACTAGTGTACAGTAGTGTAGTGTATAGTGTAGTGTACAGTACAGCACTAGTGTATAGTAGTGTAGTGCATAGTGTAGTGTACTAGTACAGCACTAGTGTACAGTAGTGTAGTGTATAGTGTAGTGTACAGTACAGCACTAGTGTACAGTAGTGTAGTGTATAGTGTAGTGTACTAGTACAGCACTAGTGTACAGTAGTGTAGTGTATAGTGTAGTGTACTAGTACAGTACTAGTGTACAGTAGTGTAGTGTATAGTGTAGTGTACTAGTACAGCACTAGTGTACAGTAGTGTAGTGTATAGTGTAGTGTACTAGTACAGCACTAGTGTATAGTAGTGTAGTGCATAGTGTAGTGTACTAGTACAACACTAGTGTATAGTAGTGTAGTGCATAGTGTAGTGTACTAGTACAGCACTAGTGTACAGTAGTGTAGTGTATAGTGTAGTGTACTAGTACAGCACTAGTGTACAGTAGTGTAGTGCATAGTGTAGTGTACTAGTACAGCACTAGTGTACAGTAGTGTAGTGCATAGTGTAGTGTACTAGTACAGCACTAGTGTACAGTAGTGTAGTGTATAGTGTAGTGTACTAGTACAACACTAGTGTACAGTAGTGTAGTGTATAGTGTAGTGTACTAGTACAACACTAGTGTATAGTAGTGTAGTGCATAGTGTAGTGTACTAGTACAACACTAGTGTATAGTAGTGTAGTGTATAGTGTAGTGTACTAGTACAGCACTAGTGTATAGTAGTGTAGTGCATAGTGTAGTGTACTAGTACAGCACTAGTGTACAGTAGTGTAGTGTATAGTGTAGTGTACTAGTACAGCACTAGTGTACAGTAGTGTAGTGCATAGTGTAGTGTACTAGTACAGCACTAGTGTATAGTAGTGTAGTGCATAGTGTAGTGTACTAGTACAGCACTAGTGTACAGTAGTGTAGTGCATAGTGTAGTGTACTAGTACAGCACTAGTGTATAGTAGTGTAGTGTATAGTGTAGTGTACTAGTACAACACTAGTGTACAGTAGTGTAGTGTATAGTGTAGTGTATAGTACAGCACTAGTGTATAGTAGTGTAGTGTATAGTGTAGTGTATAGTACAGCACTAGTGTATAGTAGTGTAGTGTATAGTGTAGTGTATAGTACAGCACTAGTGTATAGTAGTGTAGTGCATAGTGTAGTGTACTAGTACAGCACTAGTGTACAGTAGTGTAGTGCATAGTGTAGTGTACTAGTACAACACTAGTGTACAGTAGTGTAGTGTATAGTGTAGTGTACTAGTACAGCACTAGTGTACAGTAGTGTAGTGTATAGTGTAGTGTACTAGTACAACACTAGTGTATAGTAGTGTAGTGTATAGTGTAGTGTACTAGTACAGCACTAGTGTACAGTAGTGTAGTGTATAGTGTAGTGTACTAGTACAGCACTAGTGTACAGTAGTGTAGTGTATAGTGTAGTGTTCTAGTACAGCACTAGTGTACAGTAGTGTAGTGTATAGTGTAGTGTACTAGTACAGCACTAGTGTACAGTAGTGTAGTGTATAGTGTAGTGTACTAGTACAGCACTAGTGTACAGTAGTGTAGTGCATAGTGTAGTGTACTAGTACAGCACTAGTGTACAGTAGTGTAGTGTATAGTGTAGTGTACTAGTACAGCACTAGTGTACAGTAGTGTAGTGTATAGTGTAGTGTATAGTACAGCACTAGTGTACAGTAGTGTAGTGCATAGTGTAGTGTACTAGTACAGCACTAGTGTACAGTAGTGTAGTGTATAGTGTAGTGTACTAGTACAGCACTAGTGTATAGTAGTGTAGTGTATAGTGTAGTGTATAGTACAGCACTAGTGTATAGTAGTGTAGTGCATAGTGTAGTGTACTAGTACAGCACTAGTGTACAGTAGTGTAGTGCATAGTGTAGTGTACTAGTACAACACTAGTGTACAGTAGTGTAGTGTATAGTGTAGTGTACTAGTACAGCACTAGTGTACAGTAGTGTAGTGTATAGTGTAGTGTACTAGTACAACACTAGTGTATAGTAGTGTAGTGTATAGTGTAGTGTACTAGTACAGCACTAGTGTACAGTAGTGTAGTGTATAGTGTAGTGTACTAGTACAGCACTAGTGTACAGTAGTGTAGTGTATAGTGTAGTGTACTAGTACAGCACTAGTGTACAGTAGTGTAGTGTATAGTGTAGTGTACTAGTACAGCACTAGTGTACAGTAGTGTAGTGTATAGTGTAGTGTACTAGTACAACACTAGTGTACAGTAGTGTAGTGCATAGTGTAGTGTACTAGTACAGCACTAGTGTACAGTAGTGTAGTGTATAGTGTAGTGTACTAGTACAGCACTAGTGTACAGTAGTGTAGTGTATAGTGTAGTGTACTAGTACAACACTAGTGTAGAGTAGTGTAGTGTATAGTGTAGTGTACTAGTACAACACTAGTGTACAGTAGTGTAGTGCATAGTGTAGTGTACTAGTACAACACTAGTGTACAGTAGTGTAGTGCATAGTGTAGTGTACTAGTACAACACTAGTGTACAGTAGTGTAGTGTATAGTGTAGTGTACTAGTACAGCACTAGTGTACAGTAGTGTAGTGTATAGTGTAGTGTACTAGTACAGCACTAGTGTACAGTAGTGTAGTGCATAGTGTAGTGTACTAGTACAGCACTAGTGTACAGTAGTGTAGTGCATAGTGTAGTGTACAGTACAGCACTAGTGTACAGTAGTGTAGTGCATAGTGTAGTGTACTAGTACAGCACTAGTGTATAGTAGTGTAGTGTATAGTGTAGTGTACTAGTACAGCACTAGTGTACAGTAGTGTAGTGTATAGTGTAGTGTACTAGTACAGCACTAGTGTATAGTAGTGTAGTGTATAGTGTAGTGTACTAGTACAGCACTAGTGTACAGTAGTGTAGTGTATAGTGTAGTGTACTAGTACAGCACTAGTGTATAGTAGTGTAGTGCATAGTGTAGTGTACTAGTACAACACTAGTGTATAGTAGTGTAGTGTATAGTGTAGTGTACTAGTACAGCACTAGTGTATAGTAGTGTAGTGTATAGTGTAGTGTACTAGTACAGCACTAGTGTATAGTAGTGTAGTGCATAGTGTAGTGTACTAGTACAACACTAGTGTACAGTAGTGTAGTGTATAGTGTAGTGTACTAGTACAGCACTAGTGTACAGTAGTGTAGTGTATAGTGTAGTGTACTAGTACAGCACTAGTGTACAGTAGTGTAGTGTATAGTGTAGTGTACTAGTACAGCACTAGTGTACAGTAGTGTAGTGCATAGTGTAGTGTACTAGTACAACACTAGTGTATAGTAGTGTAGTGCATAGTGTAGTGTACTAGTACAACACTAGTGTATAGTAGTGGTGCATAGTGTAGTGTACTAGTACAGTACTAGTGTATAGTAGTGTAGTGCATAGTGTAGTGTACTAGTACAGCACTAACCAGTGGTGGAGAGCAAAGTCACACCATTTATAAAAGATTGTAAATGTAAATTAATAAGCTTTAGTGTCCGGTAAACACAACGGACACAGCAGGTATCGTTGGGGTCCAGGGATCGAACCCACGACCTCCTGCAGACCAGGCGAGGTAGTCAACATCTCCCAGGGTCTGGGATCGAACCCACGACCTCCTGCAGACCAGGCGAGGTAGTCAACATCTCCCAGGGTCTGGGATCGAACCCACGACCTCCTGTACACCAGGCGAGGTAGTCAACATCTCCCAGGGTCTGGGATCGAACCCACGACCTCCTGTAGACCAGGCGAGGTAGTCAACATCTCACAGGGTCTGGGATCGAACCCACGACCTCCTGTAGACCAGGCGAGGTAGTCAACATCTTCCTTGAGAGAGACGCAGACTCCATACAGATAGCAGGCGTCAGGGATTGAACCCACGACCTCCTGTAGACCAGGCGAGGTAGTCAACATCACAGGGTCTGGGATCGAACCCACGACCTCCTGTAGACCAGGCGAGGTAGTCAACATCTCCCAGGGTCTGGGATTGAACCCACGACCTCCTGTAAACCAGGCGAGGTAGTCAACATCTCCCAGGGTCTGGGATCGAACCCACGACCTCCTGTAGACCAGGCGAGGTAGTCAACATCTCCCTGGGCACCGGATCTAATGAACGCCGCTTTCAAAACCCATGTGGAGGATCGGGTAACAAGAGTTCATAAACCATGTTTATTACAAACGGTCAGTCAAATCTGCGAGGACACGGGGAGTGGAGAAAAACAGGATAAACTGGAAGCCTATTTACATTTTTTTATTTCTTTATTTAAAAACATGGTTAACCGTCAAAGGGTGTAAAAAGAAAATAAACATTGGTTACGGACAAAAGTTCCATTTAACAGCGTTACACAAAGGACACGAACACCTATTGCTGCCAAATGCCATCGACAAACAAAGGATGGGGGGGGGGAGATTTATTATTTTAAAAACTCACGTAACATTTTTCTCACTTCTTAAAATAGTTTCTCAAAACGTTCTATGCACACGGCAAAGGCTTCACGCAGTCTAAAAGGCACGAACGGTGGTGGTGTGCGAGTGTGTGGCAAGCGTCTACAACCACAACAAAAACAACCCCACATCCAGTAAATTCCTTTTTTTTAGAACATAAACTTCGCGGCAGACAATGTAGTATTTTAAAAAATTCATGTCGAAATCACCAACCCACGAAACCCCCCAAAAAACACGACAGCATTCGTTAAAAACACGTAAAGTTTTCGCCATCACCATCATCGATGATGAAGGGTTTTTGGGTTAGAGATCGCATCAATGTGTCTTTAAAGACTCCAGATTGTAAGTGTTGCGGCTTGGTTCTCCAACATACCAGTGGTGCTGTACTAGGTGACGAATTAGCCACGTTCTTTTGACGCGACAACCCTTACTTAGGTTGGCCGTGTCGGGTTTTAACGAGTTATACATTTACGCTATCAAACCCCAAAAAAACCTCCGTCATGGACGACAGCATTAGATTACAAAAGGGATTCAAATGAAGGTGACCTGCCTATGGGTGGATTTTTTTTTTAAACAAAGGTGGAAGAATCTGCAGAGTCACGGAAACTGAAGCTAAAATTTTTTTAAAAATAACCCTTGTACCGTGTTGAGCACAGAAAAAAAACTAAACCGGTTTCTTCGAGAGAATGCGGGTACGTTGGGGGGGGGGGTAGCCAAAAGCTCCAGGTTTCAGCCGTGGGTAATTAAAAAAATTATTCAAACAAACCTGCAGCCTTGTGCCAAATGCGAGCCAGGTGGTGTTCATCTTTTTGGTTCTTTTGGTAAAGTCATCACGTAGAAGGGAAATAATAAAACATAATCAAATAATTCTCACGACGTTTCGGCTACAACGCAAGCAGCCGTCTTCAGGTGAAGAATGAGACTGCCGAAACGTCGTGAGAATTATTTTATTATGTTTTATTTGTATTATTTTATTATTTCCCTTCTACGTGACGACTTTACCGAAAGAACCAAGAAGATGAATCCCTGCAGTCACGAAAGAAGCTTTAAATCGAAATTTAAGGTGGTGGTAGTTCCAAAATGGGCGTGTCACTGCCTTACTCGCACAAAGAAAGATGTTCTAGGTCTCCCGATGGATACAATTGCAGGAGGCTGTAAGGTTACCACCCAGTTTTAAAAAAAACCACCACCACCAACCCAACAACAAGGTGGACGGAGAGGTAGCTTCACAAAATGGCGGCCACAAATGGAATGTTTGGCGGCCATTTTACACAACGGACCCGCATTGTGCAGTCGATTTTTTTAAAATTAGAAACAAAATTAAAAAAAAAATTGTTTAAAGCTTCAACTCGAAATGGCAAATAAAAAAACAAAAACTGCCAACTTCATTTGAATCCGTGCCTTTTTAACGGTAGATGCATAGTAAATAGCGTCAAATTGCAATTTTTAAAAAAAATGTACAGAGATTTCCTTATGAACTAAAAAATAAAGCAAACAGAAAAAAAACTTTCATAACAAGGTGTACAATCGAATGTCCAGTTTAAATATTAGCCAGCTACGATTATGTGCCGCGCGATCCAGACAGCCAAGTTGGTTCTCGTACGTGGATGAAGAGGAATGTTCAAGGCTTTTAACGATTTGTACAAACTATCGATTGGGTTAATGTAATAATAAAAAACACTTGTAACGATTTCACACTTTTATTAATCATTTAAAAAATCAGGTCGCTATTTAAGGCACTAACAAGTAACATGAGTGGGGGGGGGGGGGAATACAACGGTTGACCTGTTGGACAAAATGACTTAAGACTTTCAAAACATAAACGGCAAAGAAGGCAGAATTTGGAATAGTCATCTTAAGAACATTTTAAGACTTTGAGCGAGCCCTGCAAAAGGTTTGGGGGGGTTGCAAAAAGGTAGAAACTAGATTAAATTATTAAAAGCAATTCAATGATTTGTTAGAAGCCTCAAAAAAGGTGTATCACAGCAGGCACAAGGGAGTAAGATGCCAGCTGCAATTTACAACCATCCTTAAGAATGTTTAATGGCGTTTACACGATTTCAGGTTTAAGGATAAGTTCAAGCATCCTTCAAACCTCCCCCCCCCTCCCCACGTGGGAGTGTGCATGTCTCCAGGAGATGTGTTTTGTTAACAGAGTCGGTTGTTTAATCCAATAGGCATTTGGTTGAAGGATTTGGTTCAGGAGTTGCATAATCGGGGTGCTCTCATGAGCAGAAAGAATTTGTAACAAAAAACTAATGCAGCCGTTTGAGTTAGAACTTGTCAACTAATTGACCATTTTTACCCAACATCACACCACCACAATTTAGTTTAGCAGGGTTATCAGAGTTCATGTCCATGATAACATCCTATTAAGGACGGTCTAAACACCCTCCCAAAAAGAGACACCAATTTGCAATCACGATTTATACAACAGCCTGCTAAATACACCACAGGTTAGAGAGGATGATATTATAAGCCTGGTATGATGTATTGTGTTAACAGAGTCGGTTATATTTCGATTTAAAGCTTTCGTGACTGCAGGGATTCATCTTCTTGGTTCTTTCGGTAAAGTCACGTAGTGACGTAGTGACTTTACCGAAAGAACCAAGAAGAAGAGTCGGTTATTTAATCCAATAGGCATTTGGTTGAAGGATTTGGTTCAGGAGTTGCATAATCAGGGTGCTCTCGCAAGCAGAAAGAATTTGTAACAAAACAAATCCAGCCGTTTGAGTTAGAACTTGCGTCAACCAATTGACCATATTTACCCAACATCACACCGCCATGATTTAGTTTAGCAGGGTTATCAGAGTTCATGTCCATGATGACATACTATTAGGACGGTCTAAACCCCCCCCCCCCCAAAAAGAGACACCAATTTGCAATCACGATTTATACAACAGCCTGCTAAATACACCACAGGTTATAGAGGATGATATTAGAAGCCTGGTATGACAAGTTAACGTTAAAGTACTTGCATAGAAACGACGCACCCAAGTAGCGCGTCATAAAAAAATGGGTTCGTTGTGTCCTAGAGAGATCGCTGGAAAAGGACAAACCCTTAGCTAACAAAAGTTCCAGGAAACGTAATAGGTGCCCCCTTCTACCATTGCACAAGCGGTTGTATAGTGACACTTTGTAAAACTTTTATTACACCCGGTATAATCATTAAATTGGTGTCCAAATTCAAAAGAGGATTAGTTAACGTTGAACTAAAACAAAGTCAATCAAAGGGGGGGGGGGGCGGAGGGGGTGGGAGTGTTTGCAACATGGAGTTGAGAGGTCGTTTTTCACAAAATGGCGGCCCCAACGGAATGTTTGGCGGCCATTTTAAATAAAAGACCAGGGGGGGGGGGAATTCTGCAGTAGACTTGAAAACGGTGTCAAATGTTTGAAAGTGTCAGCTCGAATGTTAAAAGGAGAATTCTCATCTTCATTGGAATCTCTACCTTGTAAAACAAAAAAAAAATATGCATAGCAGTAGCAAATTACAGAAAGCGAATTTTTTTTACAAATATCACTTCGATTTAAAGTTTTCGTGACTGCAGGGGATTCATCTTCCTCGGTTCTTTCGGTGAAGTCGTCGCGTAGAAGGGAAGTAATAAAATAATTATTTTATTACGTTTCTACTTATTTTTATTATTTTATTACTTCCCTTCTACGCGCGACTTTACCGAAAGAACCAAGAAGATAAATAATCACTTTCATCGCAAAAGTTGCGAAAACATTTTGGGAGCGATCGTGGGGGGTGAGACTTGGGACACGGGAGAAAAACCCAAAAAACAGCAGTTCTAAAGTCCTTTCAATAAAATAAAAAACTGGCAAGACATTTTTAAAACCTTAGCGACCAGGTAGTTTAAAAACCGGATTTTCGGATCTCAAATTGCAAATGCCGTGCAGGTTGAAGCTGCCAAGCGGCATTTAAAAAAAAAAAAACTTAGGCAGGTTCACAACCCACACCAAACTCGGCATCGTAATCACTTCCCTGGGTGGCACCGTGTGAGATGACAGGGATAGAGGGGAAAGGGCCTACCAACACAGCCCTTCAAAACCACCCTTTCCATAGCACACACAAAATCTTTACAAAGGCGGCTTCTCAAGACACCCCACTACCCATTAGCGCGAGGCAAACACCTTGCGACCTAGTTTAAAAAAAACGATGGCGTACACAAATGGAAGGGCGCATGACAAGAATGACAAAGCCGTTTGCGGGAACACAATCCAACCAGATTCCGTTTCTCCCCTCCACCTATCCCTCCCCTCCCCCCCAGCACAGCCACCCGGCACTCACTCCATCTCACACGTAGTTGCTCCTCGCCGTGGCTACGGACCGCGGGGGCGCCACCGACCGAGGCCCCATGTACTTCTCTTGCTTCGGGGGGCACTGGCAGCAAAGCAGGGCGCCCCCCAGAATGAGCAGAGCGGCAGCGGCCCAGCCGATGTACATCGAAGCGCCGATTTCACGCTTCATGGCGTCGGGTACGATGGGGTTGTAGAAGTCGCGGATGATGGTGTTGGCAGCCCACGACACGGGGATGAGCTCCATGACGCCCGACAGAATGAAGATGATTCCGGAGCCGACGGTGACGCGAGCCTTCGTGGTTTCGTCCTCGATGCAGGTGGTGCACTTGGCGCCGACGATGCTCACGAGGATTCCCAGGACGGTGAAGACGATGGCGATGACGGTGAGGGCTCGCGCCGCCTGTGGGTTGCGGCGGGGAGGAGACAAGGACGGGACACCAGAGTTAGTAAACGGCAGAGGTGGGACAAAGTCATTGTTATGCAAGTCCAAGTCGAGTCGCAAGTCAAATTTATGACTCGAGTCCAAGTCACATGACTCGAGTCCACATCTCATAGGTGGGACAGTCATTGTTATGCAAGTCCAAGTCGAGTCGCAAGTCAAATTCATGACTCGAGTCCAAGTCACATGACTCGAGTCCACACCTCTGGTAAACGGAGGGTGGAGGGGGGAATGTTGTATAGGGAGGGGTTGGCAACACTTGGAGCAATTGAGAATTAATTGCAGCGTCTTGGTTCTTTCGGTAAAGTCATGTAGAATGGAAATAATAAACTAATAAACATAACGTAAGAAAATAATTCTCACAATGTTTCGGCCACGACGCAAGCAGCCGTCCTCAGGTGAAGAACAGGTTTGTCAAGAAGACAGTCTGAACGATTCAGACACCGTCTTCTCGACAGACCTGTTTGTTCAGGACGGCTGCTTGCGTTGTGGCCGAAATGTCGTGAGAATTATTTTATTACGTTTTATTATTTTATTATTTCCATTCTACGCGACTTTACCGAAAGAACCAAGAAGATGAATCCCTGCAGTCACAAAAGCTTTAAATCGAAATTCGGCTTAAGGTGGCCACTGGAAGATGTAGATTACTTTTATGGAAACGACCTTGCCTACAGCAAACGATATGCAGCTTCGTGAAGATGATGCTTTGGCCTCGCGTAGGAATGTGGTACAGCAGTCGATTGAACTCCTTAAAATAAATAATCGCCTATTCCTTGACCAGGTAATGTCGACTGCAATCTCCTAGATTGGTCTACAGACGCGAACATTGCCTAACAGCGTATGCTGGGGCAAGCTCGAACAAGAATTGGCTTGCGCTTGCGCGTGGCATGTGACCGTCTAAAGATAAGCGATTTGAAATTATATAAACATTTTGACTTCTGATAATTGTTTTTTTACCCTTTTATCTGGCAACAAAACTGACACCTTTTAACAAGGAGTCATGTTTGCATAGACCACAATACCTGCAGTCATAATGCAAACAAAAAACACAACTCTGATAATGATATGTACTGTCCTTGAAGTTGATTGGTCCACACCCGAGACAGCTTTCCTTAGAGCCTAGTCTCACATGGTCCTTGAAGTTGATTGGTCCACACCCGAGACAGCTTTCCTTAGAGCCTAGTCTCACATGGTCCTTGAAGTTGATTGGTCCACACCCGAGACAGCTTTCCTTAGAGCCTAGTCTCACATGGTCCTTGAAGTTGATTGGTCCACACCCGAGACAGCTTTCCTTAGAGACT
Source organism: Lampetra fluviatilis (assembly GCF_964198595.1). Classification (NCBI taxonomy): domain Eukaryota; kingdom Metazoa; phylum Chordata; class Hyperoartia; order Petromyzontiformes; family Petromyzontidae; genus Lampetra; species Lampetra fluviatilis. The sequence goes on along the minus strand of NC_136343.1, from coordinate 5,969,125 downwards.
AGTCTCACATGTTGGACCAGATGACGCCAAATCAACTTCAAGGACAGTGCACATACATTATCAGAGTTGTGTTTTTGTTTGCATTACGACTGCAGGTATTGTGGTCTATGCAAACATGACTCCTCGTAAAAAAGGTGTCAGGTTTGTTGCCAGATAGAAGGGTAAAAAACACAAATTTCATTTTGACTTCTTTTGGCAAAGTCGCGTAGATAGAAAAAAAACACTTGTATTTTAATGTGGCGCTGCACTCTGATGTTGTAGGAGAAAACATTTATTAAAGAGTCTATTTAATTAAGTAGAACGTGTTGGGCATTTTGACGTGACGTCACATTTCTCAAACCCCCCCCCCCTAACCGTGCGTGACGTCATTTATGGACGGCCCCATAGCAGACGAAACAAAAATTGGTCTTAGATGTTTATAAAGTTGAGATGATTTAGCTTATTCAACTGCTATACATAGAAAACTAATTTGTGTTGTTCTTCTTGGTTCTTTCGGTAAAGGTCACGTAGAAGGGAAATAATAAAATAATCAAAATAAAACATAATAAAATACAATTCTCACGACGTTTCGGCCACAACGCAAGCAGCCGTCCTCAGTTGAAGAATGAAACACCGGCAAGCTTGGAGCGTGTATTTAAGCTGGGTTGGAGGGGGGAAGAGCGCCTTGACAAAATAATTGGTGGCGTTTCATTCTTCACCTGAGGACGGCTGCTTGCGTTGTGGCCGAAACGTCGTGAGAATTAATTGGTTTATTTCTATTATTTAATAATTTCCCTGTGAGAATTGTATTTTACAATGTTTTATTTTTATTATTTTATTACTTCCCTAGGTAAGAATTGTTTTTTTATGTTGTATTTTTATTATTTTATTATTTCCCTTCTACGCGATGACTTTACCGAAAGAACCAATAAGATGAATCCCTGCAGTCACGAAAGCTTTACATCGAAATTTTATAATGTTTTATTTTATTATTTTATGATTTCCCTTCTATGTGACTTTACCGAAAGAACCAATAAGATGAATCCCTGCAGTCACGAAATAATCTTTACATCGAAAACATGTCCAATTTTCTTTTAAAAAAAACACACGGATGTCACTCCTTCCCCCCCTCCACTCTCCAAAAAAAAAAATCACACCCGCAAGATTCTGCGAGAGTCACGGCACGGTCGGCGTTTCGTCAAGGACCCCACAGAGATTCCTGAATCGACGAGTGGCAGAAGCAAAGTGGTGAAAGGAGTAACGGTGGGTGGCGAGTATAGATACAGTGTGAATGTCACTTAGCAACGTGATCAAGAGGTGGGGGTGGTGGCAAACACCTAACCACCAACCATCCTAAACCCATAAAACCCTACACCCCCCCCAACCACGACCACCACCACTTCCTTACAACCACCCTCACTACCATCACCACCCTCACTACCATCACCACCCATCACCACCCAGTTGTACGCCTTTTGGCGTCATCTGGTCCAACACCAATGGAGACTAGGCTCTAAGAAAAGCTGTCTCGGGTGTGGACCAATCAACTTCAAGGACAGTGCATATCATTATCATCATCAGAGTTGTTTCTTTTTGTTTGCATTTTGACTGCTTGTGTTGTGGTTATTGCAAACATGATGCCTTGTATATAAAGGTGTCAGTTTTTGTACCAGTTAAAAGGGTAAAAACCTATTACTATATTTTGCATTTTGACTGCTTGTGTTGTGGTTATTGCAAACGTGATGCCTTGTATAAAGGTGTCAGTTTTTGTACCAGTTGAAAGGGGTAAAAACCTATTACTATATTTTGCATTTTGACTGCTTGTGTTGTGGTTATTGCAAACGTGATGCCTTGTATAAAGGTGTCAGTTTTTGTACCAGTTGAAAGGGTAAAAACCTATTACTATATTTTGCATTTTGACTGCTTGTGTTGTGGTTATTGCAAACGTGATGCCTTGTATAAAGGTGTCAGTTTTTGTACCAGTTGAAAGGGGTAAAAACCTATTACTATATTTTGCATTTTGACTGCTTGTGTTGTGGTTATTGCAAACGTGATGCCTTGTATAAAGGTGTCAGTTTTTGTACCAGTTGAAAGGGTAAAAACCTATTACTATATTTTGCCACTGCTAAAGGAGATGTCTCATAGAGCAGCAAGTGCAGTTTGAGTGCAACAGCGCCGATGGAAATGCCGGGAATGGTGGCACAGCTAAGGGCCAAAAGATTCCCAGGAGGACACAAAGATGCAGACAAAGATCCCCCGTGTAGCCTCTAGCCGTTGTCGTCGTCGTTGTGGGGCAAGTGCTGTTAGTAGCAACGGTTGGTATGGCATCAGCTAGGAACCTGTCGGGTGGCCGGGGACACAAAGACAAAGGTCCCCCCCCTCGCCTGTATAGCCTCTGGATTTGGTGGGGGCAAGTGCTGTTAGTAGCAACGGCCATTAAAAGGAGGCACCGCTAGACCTTGTTGTGTTGCAATGCGGTCAGGAGAAAAACACCAGGAGATGGGCAAAAGATCACCGCATTAAATTTCGATTTAAAGCTTTTTTCGTGACTGCAGCAGGGATTCATCTTCTTGGTTCTTTCGGTAAAGTCACGTAGAAGGGAAATAATAAAAATAAAACATTATAAAATTTATATTTAAAGCTTTCGTGACTGCAGGGATTCATCTTCTTGGTTCTTTCGGTAAAGTCACGTAGAAGGGAAATAATAAAATAATAAAAATACAACAAAAAAATACAATTCTCACGACGTTTCGGCCACAACGCAAGCAGCCGTCCTCAGGTGAAGAACAGGTCTGAACAGGTTCTGACGGAAAGACAGTGTCTACTTGACAGACCTGGTTTTCACCTGAGGACGGCTGCTTGCGTTGTGGCCGAAACGTCGTGAGAATTGTATTTTATTATGTTTTATTTTTCTTATTTTATTACTTCCCTTCTACGTGACTTTACCGAAAGAACCAAGAAGAGTGAGTGTGGGTGAGTGTGTGGGTGGTGGGTGAGAGCGAGTAGGTGAGTGGGTGTGTGGAGAGTGGGTGGGTGGGTGAGCGAGTGGGTGAATGAGTGGGTGAGGAGTGAGTGAGTGTGGAGTGGGTGAGTGGGTGAGCGAGTGGGTGTGTGGAGAGTGGGTGAGTGAGTGAGTGGGAGAGGGAGTGGGTGAGCGAGTGGGTGAGCGAATGAGCGAGTGGGCGAGTGTGTGGGGAGTGAGTGGGTGAATGAGTGAGTGGGTGAATGAGTGAGTGGGTGAGTGAGTGGGGAGTGTGGGTGGAGTGGGTGAGCGGGGAGCGGGTGAGCGAGTGAGTAGGTGAGCGAGTGGGTGTGTGGAGAGTGGGTGGGTGAGTGGGTGAGTGAGTGAGCGGGTGGGTGAGTGGAGGGGGTGTGTGGAGTGTGAGTGGGGAGTGAGTGGGTGAGCGGGTGGGTGAGCGAGTGAGTAGGTGTGTGGGTGTGTGGAGAGTGGGTGGGCGAGTGAGTGGGTGAGCGAGCGAGCGAGCGGGTGTGTGGAGAGTGGGTGGGTGTGTGAAGTGTGAGTGGGTGGGGAGTGAGTGGGTGAGTAGTGGATGAGCGGGTGAGCGAGTAGTGAAGGGGTGAGCGAGTGGGTGAGCGAGTGAGTGGGTGGGTGAGTGAGTGGAGGAGATGTGTGGAGTGTGAGTGGGTGGGGAGTGAGTGGGTGGGCGAGTAGTGAAGGGGTGAGCGAGTGGGTGAGCGAGTGAGTGGGTGGATGTGTGGAGTGTGAGTGGGTGGGGAGTGAGTGGTGAAGGGGTGAGCGAGTGGGTGAGTGAAGAGGGAGAGGGGAGGGAGCCACTTGTGGCCATCGACTTTGGCTAACGAAGCGTGGCGTCACGCCCACAGACAAAGGCCCCCCATGTAGCCTCCACAGGACGTTGGGGCAAGTGCTGTTAGCAGGTTAGACACAGAGGGGGGGGTGGGTGGCCAGCAGCACCACGCCCGGCCGCCTTTGTCTCTCCCCCAGTGCACCAGGTAACTCGTTTGAAGCCACACCAACACTCCCCTTACCACACAGGTACACACCTACACTAACCACCCTAACCACTACACCACCGCTCCCCTTACCACACACAGGTACACCTACACAGGTACACACCTACACTAACCACTACACCACCGCTCACCTTACCACACACACACCACACCCAGGTACACACCTACACTAACCACCCTAACCACTACACCACCGCTCCCCTTACCACAGGTACACAGGTGCACCTACACACAGGTACACACCTACACTAACCACCCTAACCACTACACCACCGCTCCCCTTACCACACACACAGGTACACCGGTGCACACCTACCCACACTAACCACGACTCACCTTAACACACACGTACACACCACAGCCAGTACACCTACACACACACTAACCACCACACCACCGCTCCCCTTACCACACACACAGGTACACACCTACACCAACCACCCTAACCACTACACCACCGCTCCCCTTACCACACACACAGGTACACCTACACACAGGTACACAGGTGCACCTACACACAGGTACACACCTACACTAACCACCCTAACCACTACACCACCGCTCCCCTTACCACACACACAGGTACACCGGTGCACACCTACCCACACTAACCACGACTCACCTTAACACACACGTACACACCACAGCCAGTACACCTACACACACACTAACCACCACACCACCGCTCCCCTTACCACACACACAGGTACACACCTACACCAACCACCCTAACCACTACACCACCGCTCCCCTTACCACACACACAGGTACACCTACACACAGGTACACAGGTGCACCTACACACAGGTACACACCTACACACCACCCTAACCACTACACCACCGCTCCCCTTACCACACACACAGGTACACCCGGTATACCTACACTCAGGTACACGCCACACAGGTACACGCCTACACAAACCCGGGTGTCACGTTGCAGAGTCGTTACCATGGGAGACCCCCACGCTTTACAACAACGTTTGTATGTGTGTATGTAGAGTGTGTGAGCGCATGTATGTAGAGTGTGTGAGCGCATGTGTGTAGAGTGTGTGAGCGCATGTGTGTAGAGTGTGTGAGCGCATGTATGTAGAGTGTGTGAGCGCATGTATGTAGAGTGTGTGAGCGCATGTATGTAGAGTGTGTGAGCGCATGTGTGTAGAGTGTGTGAGCGCATGTAGAGTGTGTGAGCGCATGTGTGTAGAGTGTGTGAGCGCATGTATGTAGAGTGTGTGAGCGCATGTATGTAGAGTGTGTGAGCGCATGTATGTAGAGTGTGTGAGCGCATGTGTGTAGAGTGTGTGAGCGCATGTATGTAGAGTGTGTGAGCGCATGTGTGTAGAGTGTGTGAGCGCATGTATGTAGAGTGTGTGAGCGCATGTGTGTAGAGTGTGTGAGCGCATGTGTGTAGAGTGTGTGAGCGCATGTGTGTAGAGTGTGTGAGCGCATGTGTGTAGAGTGTGTGAGCGCATGTGTGTAGAGTGTGTGAGCGCATGTATGTAGAGTGTGTGAGCGCATGTGTGTAGAGTGTGTGAGCGCATGTATGTAGAGTGTGTGAGCGCATGTGTGTAGAGTGTGTGAGCGCATGTATGTAGAGTGTGTGAGCGCATGTATGTAGAGTGTGTGAGCGCATGTGTGTAGAGTGTGTGAGCGCATGTATGTAGAGTGTGTGAGCGCATGTGTGTAGAGTGTGTGAGCGCATGTATGTAGAGTGTGTGAGCGCATGTATGTAGAGTGTGTGAGCGCATGTATGTAGAGTGTGTGAGCGCATGTATGTAGAGTGTGTGAGCGCATGTGTGTAGAGTGTGTGAGCGCATGTATGTAGAGTGTGTGAGCGCATGTGTGTAGAGTGTGTGAGCGCATGTATGTAGAGTGTGTGAGCGCATGTATGTAGAGTGTGTGAGCGCATGTATGTAGAGTGTGTGAGCGCATGTATGTAGAGTGTGTGAGCGCATGTATGTAGAGTGTGTGAGCGTATGTAGAGTGTGTGAGCGCATGTATGTAGAGTGTGTGAGTGTAGAGTGAGTGTGTGTGTGTGTGTATATAGAGTGAGTGTGTGTGTGTGTGTAGAGTGAGTGTGTGTGTGTAGAGTGAGTGTGTGTAGTGTGTGAGTGTAGTGTATGGAGTGTGGGAGTGTAGTGTGTATGCAGTGTGTGGGAGTGTGTGTGTGTGTCTGTGGGAGAAGGAGTGTGTGTAGATTGTGTATGTATGTGGAGTGTGTGTGTATATGTAGTGTGGGTGTAGAGCGAGGTGTATGCAGTGTGGGAGTGTGTGTGTGTATGCAGAGTGAGTGTGAGTGGGAGAGTGTCTGGAAGTGACAAGCTGTGTTATTATTATCAGCATCACCACAATCAGTGGGAATTCATAGCAGCAGCCAAATACGCCAAAAAAACGTGTTTATTAGAGACCCCCAGAGACCCAGAGAGACCCCCAGACCTCCCCAGAGACCCCCAGAGACCCAGAGAGACCCCCAGACCTCCCCAGAGACCCCCAGAGACCCAGAGAGACCCCCAGACCTCCCCAGAGACCCCCAGCCGTATAGAACTAGAGGCTAAAACCAATCTCTGGATGTTGTGTAAGGTTTTGCCGAGACGAGCATTACAACAATAATCTCAGCTCTACCACGTGGGCTGATACACACGCACGCGTTCATAAGACTCCTACGAAACAAGCACAGAGAAACGACTCTCAAAGACATGTAACCACGTGTCTGATATGAACGTGACATTTTAAAAGCGTTCATATACTATGATAGAACCAGATACACTCAAACACATGTAACAAAGTGTCTGATATGAGGCATGACATTTTAAAATCGCTCATAGACTCCTATGATAGAACCACAGAGACCCACTCAAGAACATTGAACAAAGTGACCGATATGGAGTGACATTTTAAAAGCGTTCATAGACTGATAGAACCAGAGATCCACACTCAAAAACATTTAACAAAGTTTCCAATGGGAGATTAAAATCTTTCATAGACGCCTATGATAGAACCAGAGACCGACACTCAAAAACATTTAACAAAGTGTCCGATATGGAGCGTGGCATTTTGAAAGCGTTCATAGAGGCCTATGATAGAACCAGAGACCGACACTCAACAACATTTAACAAAGTGACCGATATGGAGCGTGGAATTTTGAAAGCGTTCATAGAGGCCTATGATAGAACCAGAGACCGACACTCAACAACATTTAACAAAGTGTCCGATATGGATCGTGGAATTTTGAAAGCGTTCATAGAGGCCTATGATAGAACCAGAGACCGACACTCAACAACATTTAACAAAGTGTCCGATATGGATCGTGGAATTTTTGAAAGCGTTCAGACGCTTATGATAGAACCAGAGACCGACACTCAAAAACATTTAACAAAGTTTCCAATGGGAGATTAAAATCTTTCATAGACGCCTATGATAGAACCAGAGACCGACATTCAAAAACATTTAACAAAGTGTCCGATATGGAGCGGAATTTTAAAAGCGTTCATAGACGCCTATGATAGAACCAGAGACCGACACTCAAAAACATTTAACAAAGTGACCGATATGGAGCGTGGCATTTTGAAAGCGTTCATAGACGCCTATGATAGAACCAGAGACCGACATTCAAAAACATTTAACAAAGTGACCGATATGGAGCGTGGAATTTTAAAAGCGTTCAGACGCCTATGATAGAACCAGAGACCGACACTCAAAAACATTTAACAAAGTGCCCGATTTGAGCTTCAAATCGTTCATAGACTCCTATGATTAAAAGCAAAGATCCACACTCAAGAACATTTAACAAAGTGTCCGATATGAGCATGAAATTTTAAAAAAATCACAGCAAGCCCAAAACTCTAACAACAACAAAAAACTCACGTGGTGATGGTCGATTGTTAAAATGTGGAAGAGGAAAACCGAAAGCACTCGAGACAAAATCCACGCAACGACCACCACGGGGAGAGAGACGCACTCCACACAGAAAACAGCAGGCGTCAGGGATTGAACCCACGACCTCCTGTAGACCAGGCGAGGTAGTCAACATCTCCCAGGGTCTGGGATGGAACCCACGACCTCCTGTACACCAGGCGAGGTGGTCAACATCTCACAGGGTCTGGGATCGAACCCACGACCTCCTGTAGACCAGGCGAGGTAGTCAACATCTCCCAGGGTCTGGGATCGAACCCACGACCTCCTGTAGACCAGGCGAGGTAGTCAACATCTCACAGGGTCTGGGATCGAACCCACGACCTCCTGTACACCAGGCGAGGTGGTCAACATCTCACAGGGTCTGGGATTGAACCCACGACCTCCTGTAGACCAGGCGAGGTAGTCAACATCTCACAGGGTCTGGGATCGAACCCACGACCTCCTGTAGACCAGGCGAGGTAGTCAACATCTCACAGGGTCTGGGATCGAATCCACGACCTCCTGTAGACCAAGCGAGGTAGTCAACATCTCACAGGGTCTGGGATCGAACCCACGATCTCCCAGGGTCTGGGATCGAACCCACGACCTCCTGTACACCAGGCGAGGTGGTCAACATCTCCCAGGGTCTGGGATCGATCCCACGACCTCCTGTAGACCAGGCGTGGGAGTCAATATCCCCTTAGCCACCGTGATAAGATGCAGACAGAGAGAGAGAGAGATGCCAGCTTTTCGAGCCAAGGGGAGATTAAATTCTTTAAAATGGCAAGGGGACAAGGCACCGCTACACTCGGGCATCGAGATTACAGGCGCACAGACAAAGGTGCCCTAGGTAGCTCGCAGTCAAACAAAGACAAGTAGAGTTTTGTACGTGCCAGGCACTTGACTCCACACTCCCACACGCGTTACGGTGGCGTCCCTTCGTCAACAGGGAGTTCTACACGCGACATAAAACACCACCACTTGCTACACTACACGCTACACTACGTAATACTACAACAGCACCACCATAAATTTCGATGTAAAGCTTCTTTCGCGATTGCAGGGATTCATCTTCTTGGTTCTTTGGGTAAAGTCGCCACGTGGAAGGGAACTAATAAAAATAATAAAATACAATTCTCACGACGTTTCGGCCACAACGCAAGCAGCCGTCCTCAGGCGAAGGACAGGTCTGTCGGAAAGACAGCGTCTGAATGAGACACCACCAGGCTTGGCAGCGTGTATTTAAGCTGCTGGGTTGGAGGGGGGAAGGGCACTTTGACAAATGAATTTGCATATCAACAGAGGGATTAGCATATTTATGGGAAATGCAGATATGGGATTAGTCATTACTTACGAATCCCATATCTGCATTTGCCATAAATATGCCAAATTCCTCTTGATATGCAAATTCATTTGTCAAGGCGCCCTTCCTCCCCTAACCCAGCAGCTTAAATACACGCTGCCAAGCCTGGTGGTGTCTCATTCAGACGCTGTCTTTCCGACAGACCTGTTCTTCTCCACCTGAGGACGGCTGCTTGCGTTGTGGCCGAAACGTCGTGAGAATTATATTATTTTATTATGTTTCATTTTTATTGTTTTATTATTTCCCTTCTACGTGACGACTTTACCGAAAGAACCAAGAAGATGCTTCAAATCGCTTTAAAACTATTGTCGTCACTGTAGCGCGTATTTAATGTGGCGCTGCACTCCGATGTCGGAGGAGAAAACATTTATTAAAAAGTCTATTTAATTAATTAGAACGTCTAGATTTGAAGCTTTCGTGACTGCAAGGATTCATTCTTAGGTCTTAACGGTAAAGTCACCAGGTAGGTAAAAGATTAACATTAATAAAAGTAAAACAAAATAAAAATCACGACGTTTCGGCCACAACGCAAGCAGCCGTCTTCAGGCGGAGAAGAACAAGGTCTGTCGCGATGACTTTACCCAAAGAACCAAGAAGATGAAACGCCACCACACCTCTACATAACTAGAGACACCATCCACTACACCGATCCACACCGATAATACACGAGCCATTAAAATAATCACACACGCGCATACGATGCCATTCACCACACTACAACAACAACCACCATTCTCCACTAAGCGGCGGTGACGTCACCACGACGCTTGTGCCAGGCCAAGTGCACCTTGAGGCTGCCACGTGAAGTGTCGAACGCCCGCTGGCAGGAGGTCACCCACCCAGCCACTCACCCACCCAGCCACTCACCCACCCAGCCACTCACCCACCCAGCCACTCACCCACCCAGCCACTCACCCACCCAGCCACTCACCCACCCAGCCACTCACCCACCCAGCCACTCACCCACCCAGCCACTCACCCACCCAGCCACTCACCCACCCAGCCACTCACCCACCCAGCCACTCACCCACCCAGCCACTCACCCACCCAGCCACTCACCCACCCAGCCACTCAGCCACCACTAAGTGGCAGTGACGTCACCACGACGCTTGTGCCAGGCCAAGTGCACCTTGAGGCTACCACGTTAAGTGTCGAACGCCCGCTGGCAGGAGGTCACGGGGCAGACCCAGCAGGTGCCACGGGTCGACTGACCGAGATGACCGAGATGACTGGCTGATGCACCACCTGTGCCCCCTACTGTGCCAACTCGCTGCGCTTTAGCCACCCGGCGCTCCGCTCGTTGTGAGCGTCGCTCCTCCGCCCTCCGTTGTTGTTGGAGGGCGACTGCCTCCAACTGCCCAGTAGCGTCCTTCACGAGCCTCCTCCACTGAGGCCGATCTTGACACCGCTGGTGCCAGTCATCGGCAAGTCCACTCAGCTCCACGTCCTCCTGTACCACATCGCTCCATCTCTTCTCTAGCCCGTGCCTCCTGTACCACATCACTCCATCTCTTCTCTAGCCCGTGCCTCCTGTACCACATCGCTCCATCTCCTCTCTAGCCCGTGCCTCCTGTACCACATCGCTCCATCTCCTCTCTAGCCCGTGCCTCCTGTACCACATCGCTCCATCTCTTCTCTAGCCCGTGCCTCCTGTACCACATCGCTCCATCTCTTCTCTAGCCCGTGCCTCCTGTACCACATCACTCCATCTCTTCTCTAGCCCGTGCCTCCTGTACCACGTCACTCCATCTCTCCTCTAGCCCGTGCCTCCTGTACCACATCACTCCATCTCTTCTCTAGCCTGTGCCTCCTGTACCACATCGCTCCATCTCTTCTCTAGCCCGTGCCTCCTGTACCACATCACTCCATCTCTTCTCTAGCCCGTGCCTCCTGTACCACGTCACTCCATCTCTCCTCTAGCCCGTGCCTCCTGTACCACATCGCTCCATCTCTTCTCTAGCCCGTGCCTCCTGTACCACATCGCTCCATCTCTTCTCTAGCCCGTGCCTCCTGTACCACATCACTCCATCTCTTCTCTAGCCTGTGCCTCCTGTACCACATCACTCCATCTCTCCTCTAGCCCGTGCCTCCTGTACCACATCACTCCATCTCTCCTCTAGCCCGTGCCTCCTGTACCACATCGCTCCATCTCTTCTCTAGCCCGTGCCTCCTGTACCACATCGCTCCATCTCTTCTCTAGCCCGTGCCTCCTGTACCACATCGCTCCATCTCTTCTCTAGCCCGTGCCTCCTGTACCACATCACTCCATCTCTTCTCTAGCCTGTGCCTCCTGTACCACATCACTCCATCTCTCCTCTAGCCCGTGCCTCCTGTACCACATCGCTCCATCTCTTCTCTAGCCTGTGCCTCCTGTACCACATCGCTCCATCTCTTCTCTAGCCCGTGCCGCGCCCGTTTAGCCCCCTCGATCCGGCCGAACAAAAGCTGTTTAGGCATGCGGTGGCTGGGCATGCGGGCTACATGACCCACCTACACTCCTACATCACTCATATGATGCCATGCACCCCACTACACACACACACACACACTCCTACAGCACCACGCCCGGCCGCCTTTGTCTCTCCACCCACCACCGTGGGAATATCGACTCCTGTCCACCACCAAATCACCCTACCTCGACCACCAACCTCACCCTACCACCACCCCCATCACCATGCTACCACCACAAACCCCCCCCCCACCCCATCACGACCCTCACTCACCACCACGACCACCCCATCACCATCACCCTACCACCACAAACCCCCCCCCCCATCACCACCACCACCACGACCCTCACTCACCACCACCACCCTACCACGAACCCACGACCTCCTGTAGACCAGGCGAGGTAGTCAACATCTCTCATGCTAATCGAACCCACGACCTGTATATCAGGCGAAGTAGTCAACATCTCTTATGCTAATCGAACCCACGACCTCCTGTACACCAGGCGAGGTAGTCAACATCTCCTCCCCTCCCACTCATCCATGCTGGGCCACAGCAAACCGGCCGGGCCACACACACAATGGGGGCGATAAACCGGTTTGTAGAGATACCAGAGAGAGAGACGCCTTCTAAACACAAATACAGCCACGAAAACAAACAGAGTCGCGATGGTTGGCTGGGCGATTTATCGGCCATGGAAACCAACACCCCCCACTACTACTACACCACCACACCACCACCACCACCACCACTACACCACCACCACAAACACCAGTACACCACCACCACAAACACCAACACTACACTCCCACCACCACTATACCACAAACACCACTACCACAAGTCGAGAAGGGGGCAGAGATTCCTCTTCAATAACAAAGACGCGCACCCCCCACCCACCTCCACCCCCCACACCACCACTCCTCCCACCACTCCCCCCACCTCCACCCACCACCACTCCCCTCCCACCCCCCACCTCCACCCACACCACCACCCCACCCCCCTCCACCCCCCACACCACCACTCCTCCCACCACTCCCCCCACCTCCACTCCCCTCCTACCCCCCACCTCCACCCCCCTCCTACCCCCCACCTCCACCCACACCACCACCCCACCCCCCTCCACCCCCCACACCACCACTCCTCCCACCACTCCCCCCACCTCCACTCCCCTCCTACCCCCCACCTCCACCCACACCACCACCCCACCCCCCTCCACCCCCCACACCACCACTCCTCCCACCACCACCCACCTCCACCCCCACCACCTCCACCCCCCATCACCACCACCACTCTCCACCCACCCCCCACCACTCCCCTCCCACCCCCCACACCACCACCACCACCACCTCCACCTCCACCCACCCCACACACCTCTCCCCCCCACCACCGTGGAGTCACCACGGAAACCGCCCCCCACCACTCACCGCTCGACGCAAAGACAAAGACCACCCCCTCCCCCAGGTAGCCTCCAGCAGGGCTGGAGGGGCAAGTGCTGTTAGCAGCAGTGTCTATGTACTACACACAGACAAAGCTCCCCCAGGTAGCCTCTAGCAGGGCTGTAGGGGCAAGTGCTGTTAGCAGCAGCAGTGTCTATGTACTACACACCACACACATACAAAGCTCCCCCAGGTAGCCTCTAGCAGGGCTGGAGGGGCAAGTGCTCTTAGCAGCAGTGCATGTACCACACACATACAAAGCTCCCCCAGGTAGCCTCTAGAAGGGCCGGGCTTGCCCTGCGACACGCACGGACACCCCCACACACTGGACCGGTAGCGATGTTTACCGGCACATTAGCAGCACAAATAAACAGCCCAAAAACACAGAAGCGAGATTTTAAAGTGAACTACTAAAAAGAAACCGGCTCGAACTCGAGCTCGTGGCAGGCAAGGGGCAGATACCGTCGTCACGAGTAGCGAGCGACACAAACTAGAGACTCGGAACGACTCTCAAGACGGCGCAGTTCACCCCTCGTGTGTCTGTCTGTGTGTCTGTGTGTGTGTCTCTCCCCCGTGTCTACCCCCCCATGTCTCTCCCCCCCCCCCCCCCCCCATGTCTCCCCCTCACCCCCCCAGTGTCTCCCTCACCCCCCCCCCCCCCCATGTCTCCCCCTGTCTCTCCCTCATCCCTCACCCCCCCCATGTCTCCCCCTGTCTCCCCCCCCTCCCGTCTCCCCCTGTCTCTCCCTCACCCCCCCATGTCTCCCCCTGTCTCCCCCCCCCCTCCCATGTCTCTCTCCATCTCCCCATCTCCCCCCCCCCCCCCACGTCTCCATACCCACCCCCCCCCCCCCGTGTCTCTCGCCCACCATCCCCACCACCATCTCCCCCACCACCATCTCCCCCACCACCATCTCCCCCACCACCATCTCCCCCACCACCATCTCCCCCACCACCATCTCCCCCACCACCATCTCCCCCACCACCACCCGCCTCACCTGCAGATCCTGCCCCAGCGCCAGCATAGAGTCGTACATCTTGCACTGCATCTGTCCCGTGCTCTGCACCACGCAGTTCATCCAGATGCCCTCCCACACGATCTGGGCCACCACGATGTTGTTGCCGATGAACGCGGACACCTTCCACATGGGCAGCGCGCACGTTACGATGGCTCCCAGCCAGCCCACGATGCACAGCGCCAAGCCCAGCAGCTGCATTCCCGTGCTCGCCATGGCACTGTGGAGTGGGAGGAGCGGGTGTGGAGCTGGTCGGGAGGGATGGAAGGAAGGAAGATGGATTTGGGCGATGGATTCAAGAGAATTTGGAAGATGGATTTGGAAGCAAATTCGGGCGATGGATTAAAGAGAATTTGGAAGATGGATTTGGGAACAAATTCGGGCGTTGAATTCGAGAGAATTCGGAAGATGGATTTGATAGAATTATGGAACTCTCCACGCTAAAAAGCCTCAGGCACTGCCCTCGAATAGAAGAAGTTTTCCTTGCAGAGCCCGAGTCTCAGGAGGATGAAGATTGAGTTGGAGGCGTTTCTGCGAATGTCAGGAGGGAGGGAGGGAGAAAATACGTTTTAAACAAAACCACACCGACACTTTTAGCGGTAGGAGCACATTCATCTAAACTCCGTTTACACTGGAAGGAACGAAGTGAACCAGCCTACAATAGATTATATCGTCCGTCCGATTAGGTGTAGCAACATCGCCCCCTACTGCAAACACTTGGCAGGACCCTACAAAAACCTTTTTACACACTCAGTGGGGCTTTGTTCCTGGCTAAACAAGCGTAATAATACATTATGTTTATATTCTAGATTTGAAGCTTTCGTGACTGCAAGGAATCATCTTCTTAGGTTTTTTCGGTAAAGTCACCATGTAGGTAAAACATCAAAATGAATGAAAATAAAATCAAAAATCACAAACGTCGTGATTTTTTATTTTATTTTAATTTCATTCATTTTGATGTTTTACCTACGTGACTTTACCGAAAAAAACTAAGAAGATGTTTATATTGTTTGGTTATTCGTTCCTACCAGCCCACCCCGCAGGGTCCTGTTAAATAAAAACCACACCGATACTTTTAGCGGTAGGAGCACATTCATCTAAACTCCGTTTATGTTGCCAGCTGCAAAGGTTCCCACTGGAACTTTGTGTAGCTCTTTGTTCAGGTACCCGGTCATCACGACAAAGTAGCGGCTCTACCACGTGGGCTGGTATCACAGAGACCCACCAGAGATACACAGAGACCCATAGAGATACACAGAGACCCATACACAGAGACCCACAAACTCACCCCGCAACAGACCCACAGACTCATCACACAGAGACCCATAGAGACACCCAGACAGACACCCAGACAGACTCACCCACAGAGACCCATAGAGACCCCACAGACTCACCCACACACTCCCTCCACCACAGGTAAGTAGCAGCCAATTCTCGTTAGAGCCGCTATCGGCAAAGGTCGCTTCCGTGACGTAACCTACATAGTTCGATGGACACCTCACAGCTGATAAAACAACAGCAAGTCTTTAGAAGTGTACAAAGATATAAGATTACCCGCCAGTATTTCGACTGCCGTACATTCCTACGCCACAGAAAAGTCAATTCCGGGTTCGAGATGCCATCGTTCGCTATGTTTAGGTTTTTTTTTCGGTAAAGTCACCATGTAGGTAAAAAAAAACACATTAAAAAGTAAAATAAAATAAAAATCACGACGTTTCGGAGGCAACACAAGCTTCCGTCTTCAGGTGGAACCGTCACAGCCACGACAGCTGTGTCAAGTAAATGAGAGATTGCAGAAGCTACCACTCCGTTTATATAATGGTTGGAGAAGGTGGTGGGGCAAGGGCCGCATACTTTATTAATATGGTTAAGGCGAGGCTTGAGACTACGTGACTTTACCGAAAAAAATGTAAGAATATGAATCATTGCAGTCACGAAAGCTTCAAATCTAGAACCATCGTTAGCTGTTCGGCAATGTGGATTCTAAATCTTGATCTAATCTAGAGGACAGAGTGGAGCTCAACTAGTAAAACACTCGGTTAGTTACTTAAGGGGCCGTCCCTAAATGACGTCACAAGATTTTTGACGATTTTTGACCCCCCCCCCCCCCCCAAATATGACTTCACAAAGCTCTGCCCCCCCCACCCACCCCCCCCCCCCCAAAAAAAATAAAACACGCTTCAAATAGAATTTCGATTTAAAGTTTCTTTCGTGACTGCAGGGATTCATTTTCTTGGTTCTTTCGGTGAAGTCGTCACGTAGAACGGAAATATTATTTTATTATTTGTATAATTTTATTATTTTATTATTTCCATTCTACGCGACTTTACCGAAAGAACCAAGAAGATGAATCCCTGCAGTCACGAAAGAAGCTTCAAATCGAAATTTTGTATTTTATTATGTTTTATTTTTATTATAAAAAAATCATTGTATTATGTTTAAATTTTATTATTTTATTATTTCCCTTCTACGTGATGACTTTACCGAAAGAACCAAGAAGATGATTTAAAGTAGCGAATCAATTGATGAAGCGATGCCGATTTCGATACACGGCATGCATTGTCAACGGATCTCGAGTAGGTGTGCAACATTTGAAATAGATTGAACAATAAGTTAATTAAATATCGATCTTCTTGGTTCTTTCGGTAAAGTCACGTAGAAGGGAAGTTATAAAATAATAAAAATGAAACATAAAAGAATACGTTTTATTTTTATTATTTAATTACTTCCATTCTACGCGACTTTACCGAAAGAACCAAGAAGATGAATCACTGCAGTCACGAAAGAAGCTTCACATCGAAATTTTTTATTTTATTATGTTTTATTTTTATTATAAAAGAATCATTTTATTATGTTTTAATTTTATTATTTTATCATTTCCCTTCTACGTGACGACTTTACCGAAAGAACCAAGAAGATGAATCTCTGCAGTCACGAAAGAAGCTTTACATCGAAATTTTTTTATTTTATTATGTTTTATTTTTATTATAAAAGAATCATTTTATTTTGTTTTAATTTTATTATTTTATTATTTCCCTTCTACGTGATGACTTTACCGAAAGAACCAAGAAGATGAATCTCTGCTGCAGTCACGAAAGAAGCTTTACATCGAAATTTTAATATCGATTACAAGATTTGGACCGACAAAACACTCAAGTAAAACCGTTAAAACAAAAAAAAATCCTTTAAAACGCTTTTATTAAAACGTTCTAGAAAGCTAAAGATGTGTTTTCTGTTCAAGTAATTTGCGTTATGTTTAATATAAAGTTGTAGTAACCGACAAAAAAAAAAAAAATTTAATTTAAAGCGTAGGGCAAAAGATACAGGGACCGTGGACAATTAGACCCAAGCCGAAACATAAACAATGTTTACAAATAAATATTCGATTATAGAATAATGGTAGTCATACTGATGTATGAAATACGTATAAAAACACGTTTGCAGTCGCTATCACATTGGGAAGTGGGTTAAAAATTGAGGTGCCAAGATTTGAGGATAAAACAACAACGAGAGTTAAATAATAAAAACGTGTAAATATAAAAGTGGTGTAAAAAGTGTAAAAATAAAAAAGTGCGTAAAAATAACGGTGTGTACAAAACGTGTAAAAACAAAAGTGTGTAAAAAAACGTTTAAAAATAAGTGTAAAAAACAAAACAAAACGTTTAATAATGAACAAACTTTAATACGTAATAACAATAATAAAAACCCGTGTAATACATAATAATAATAAAACCCGTGTAATAAATTCTAATAAAAATCGTTTAATAATTACATAATAATAATAAAACCGTGCAAATAAATTATAATAAAAAACGTCTAATAAATACACATTAATAACCGTGTAACTAATAATAAAAACAGTCTAATAAATACATATCAATAACCGTGTAACTAATAAATAAGAAAAAATAATAAAGGCCGTGTAATAAATAAATAATAAACAACGTGTTAAAAATAAATAATACTGTCAACCCGTGTACTAAATAATAAAAACCGTCTCATAAATACACATTAAAAACCGTGTAACTAATAAATAATAATAAAAACAGTCTAATAAATACATATCAATAACCGTGTAACTAATAAATAAGAAAAAATAATAAAGCCCGTGTAATAAATAAATAATAAACAACGTGTTAAAAATAAATAATACTGTCAACCCGTGTACTAAATAATAAAAACCGTCTCATAAATACACATTAAAAACCGTGTAACTAATAAATAATAATAAAAACAGTCTAATAAATACATATCAATAACCGTGTAACTAATAAATGAGAAAAAATAATAAAGCCCGTGTAATAAAGAAATAATAATGCAAGTGTTATCGCTAAATAAATAAATAAATAACAAACCCACTCACCTCTCAGGTGGAGAACCAGCGACTTGTGACGTTGCCGTCGCGTGGACTCTCCCCTTTTATAGGTCGACGGTGACGTCACCGGCGGTGGGCGGGGCTAACGCGGGGCAGGTGGGAGCGGGTGGGAGGGGAGAGGACCAATGGCGTGGCGCCACGTCACTTCCGGCGGAGGTGCAATACTTCCATATAAGGGTAGCGAACACCACGTGTGTGTGGTGTGTGTTTGTGGGGAGGGGCAGATTAGTTGATGGTGATGATGATGGTGATGTGATGATGGTGATGATGGTGGGGAGTTGTTTCTAATTAAGGGGCAGGGGGGGGATGGTGATGATGTGATGGTGATGATTTGATGGTGGTGGTGGTGGTGATGATGATGATGGTGGGGAGGAGGATGGTGATGATGGTGATGATGATGTTGATGATGGTGATGGTGGTGATGGTGGTGGGGAGTTGTTTCTAATTAAGGGGAGGGAGGGATGGTGATGATGTGATGGTGATGATTTGATGGTGGTGGTGGTGATGGTGATGATGATGATGATGGTGGGGAGGAGGATGGTGATGATGGTGATGATGATGGTGATGATGGTGATGGTGGTGATGGTGGTGGGGAGTTGTTTCTAATTAAGGGGCAGGGGGGGATGGTGATGATGTGATGGTGATGATTTGATGGTGGTGGTGGTGGTGGTAATGGTGATGATGATGGTGATGATGATG
>NC_136343.1:5927420-5942420 GCF_964198595.1 Lampetra fluviatilis | reverse complement strand
GTGTTTAGGTGAGTGTGAGTGAGTGGGTAGGTGAGTGAGTAGGTGAGTGAGTAGGTGAGTGTGAGTGAGTGGGTAGGTGAGTGAGTAGGTGAGTGAGTAGGTGAGTGTTTAGGTGAGTGTGAGTGAGTGGGTAGGTGAGTGAGTGGGTAGCTGAGTGAGTGGGTAGGTGAGTGAGTGAGTAGGTGAGTGAGTAGGTAGGTGGGTCAGTGGATAGGTGAGTTAGTGAGTAGGTGGGTGAGTGAGTGGGTGAGTGAGTGAGTGGGTAGGTGAGTTAGTGAGTGGGTGGGTGAGTGAGTAGGTGAGTGGGTAGGTGAGTGAGTGGGTAGGTGAGTGAGTGGGTGAGTGAGTAGGTGAGTGGGTAGGTGAGTGGGTAGGTAGGTGAGTGAGTGTGTAGGTAGGTGAGTGAGTGGGTAGGTAGGTGAGTTAGTGGGTAGGTGAGTGGGTAGGTGAGTTAGTGAGTGGGTGAGTGAGTGGGTGAGTGAGTAGGTGAGTGTGTAGGTAGGTGAGTGAGTGGGTAGGTAGGTGAGTTAGTGGGTAGGTGAGTGGGTAGGTGAGTGAGTAGGTGAGTGTTTAGGTGAGTGTGAGTGAGTGGGCAGGTGAGTGAGTGGGTGGGTGGGTGAGTGAGTGGGTGAGTGAGTGGGTAGGTGAGTGAGTAGGTGAGTTAGTGGGTAGGTGAGTGAGTGGGTGAGTGAGTAGGTGAGTGAGTAGGTGAGTGGGTAGGTGAGTGGGTAGGTGAGTGAGTAGGTGAGTTAGTGGGTAGGTGAGTGAGTAGGTGAGTGAGTAGGTGAGTGGGTAGGTGAGTGGGTAGGTGAGTGAGTAGGTAGGTGAGTGGGTGAGTGAGTAGGTGAGTGAGTGGGTAGGTGAGTGAGTGGGTAGGTGAGTGAGTGGGTAGGTGAGTTAGTGGGTAGGTGGGTGAGTGGGTAGGTGAGTTAGTGGGTAGGTGAGTGAGTGGGTGAGTGGGTAGGTGAGTTAGTGGGTAGGTGAGTGAGTGAGTAGGTGAGTTAGTGGGTAGGTGAGTTAGTGGGTAGGTGAGTGAGTGGGTAGGTGAGTTAGTGGGTAGGTGGGTGAGTGGGTAGGTGAGTGAGTAGGTGAGTGAGTAGGTGAGTGAGTAGGTGAGTGAGTAGGTGAGTGGGTAGGTGGGTGAGTGGGTAGGTGAGTGGGTAGGTGAGTTAGTGGGTAGGTGAGTGGGTAGGTGAGTTAGTGGGTAGGTGAGTGGGTAGGTGAGTGAGTAGGTGAGTGAGTAGGTGAGTGTGAGTGAGTGGGTAGGTGAGTGAGTGGGTAGGTGAGTGAGTAGGTAGGTGAGTGAGTAGGTGAGTGGGTAGGTGAGTGAGTAGGTGAGTGAGTGGGTAGGTGAGTGAGTGGGTGGGTGAGTGAGTGAGTAGGTAGGTGAGTGGGTAGGTGAGTGAGTAGGTGAGTGAGTGGGTGAGTGTGTGGGTAGGTGAGTGGGTAGGTGAGTGGGTAGGTGAGTGGGTAGGTGAGTGAGTAGGTGAGTGAGTGGGTGAGTGAGTAGGTGGGTGAGTGGGTAGGTGAGTTAGTGGGTAGGTGAGTGGGTAGGTGAGTGGGTAGGTGAGTGAGTAGGTGAGTGGGTAGGTGAGTGAGTAGGTGGGTGAGTGAGTAGGTGAGTTAGTGGGTAGGTGAGTGAGTAGGTGAGTTAGTGGGTAGGTGAGTGAGTAGGTGAGTGAGTAGGTGAGTGAGTAGGTGAGTGGGTAGGTGAGTGAGTAGGTAGGTGAGTGAGTAGGTGAGTTAGTGGGTAGGTGAGTGAGTAGGTGAGTGAGTAGGTGAGTGCTTAGGTGAGTGTGAGTGAGTGGGTAGGTGAGTTAGTAGGTGAGTGAGTGGGTAGGTGAGTGTGTGGGTAGGTCAGTGGGTAGGTGAGTGAGTGGGTAGGTGAGTGGGTAGGTGAGTGAGTAGGTGAGTGTTTAGGTGAGTGTGAGTGAGTGGGTAGGTGAGTGAGTAGGTGAGTGAGTAGGTGAGTGTTTAGGTGAGTGTGAGTGAGTGGGTAGGTGAGTGAGTGGGTAGCTGAGTGAGTGGGTAGGTGAGTGAGTGAGTAGGTGAGTGAGTAGGTAGGTGGGTCAGTGGATAGGTGAGTTAGTGAGTAGGTGGGTGAGTGAGTGGGTGAGTGAGTGAGTGGGTAGGTGAGTTAGTGAGTGGGTGGGTGAGTGAGTAGGTGAGTGGGTAGGTGAGTGAGTGGGTAGGTGAGTGAGTGGGTGAGTGAGTAGGTGAGTGGGTAGGTGAGTGGGTAGGTAGGTGAGTGAGTGTGTAGGTAGGTGAGTGAGTGGGTAGGTAGGTGAGTTAGTGGGTAGGTGAGTGGGTAGGTGAGTTAGTGAGTGGGTGAGTGAGTGGGTGAGTGAGTAGGTGAGTGTGTAGGTAGGTGAGTGAGTGGGTAGGTAGGTGAGTTAGTGGGTAGGTGAGTGGGTAGGTGAGTGAGTAGGTGAGTGTTTAGGTGAGTGTGAGTGAGTGGGCAGGTGAGTGAGTGGGTGGGTGGGTGAGTGAGTGGGTGAGTGAGTGGGTAGGTGAGTGAGTAGGTGAGTTAGTGGGTAGGTGAGTGAGTGGGTGAGTGAGTAGGTGAGTGAGTAGGTGAGTGGGTAGGTGAGTGGGTAGGTGAGTGAGTAGGTGAGTTAGTGGGTAGGTGAGTGAGTAGGTGAGTGAGTAGGTGAGTGGGTAGGTGAGTGGGTAGGTGAGTGAGTAGGTAGGTGAGTGGGTGAGTGAGTAGGTGAGTGAGTAGGTGAGTGAGTAGGTGAGTGAGTAGGTGAGTGCTTAGGTGAGTGTGAGTGAGTGGGCAGGTGAGTGAGTGGGTGGGTGAGTGGGTGAGTGAGTGGGTAGGTGAGTTAGTAGGTGAGTGAGTGGGTAGGTGAGTGTGTGGGTAGGTCAGTGGGTAGGTGAGTGAGTGGGTAGGTGAGTGGGTAGGTGAGTGAGTAGGTGAGTGTTTAGGTGAGTGTGAGTGAGTGGGTAGGTGAGTGAGTAGGTGAGTGAGTAGGTGAGTGTTTAGGTGAGTGTGAGTGAGTGGGTAGGTGAGTGAGTGGGTAGCTGAGTGAGTGGGTAGGTGAGTGAGTGAGTAGGTGAGTGAGTAGGTAGGTGGGTCAGTGGATAGGTGAGTTAGTGAGTAGGTGGGTGAGTGAGTGGGTGAGTGAGTGAGTGGGTAGGTGAGTTAGTGAGTGGGTGAGTGAGTGGGTGAGTGAGTAGGTGAGTGGGTAGGTGAGTGAGTGGGTAGGTGAGTGAGTGGGTGAGTGAGTAGGTGAGTGGGTAGGTGAGTGGGTAGGTAGGTGAGTGAGTGTGTAGGTAGGTGAGTGAGTGGGTAGGTAGGTGAGTTAGTGGGTAGGTGAGTGGGTAGGTGAGTTAGTGAGTGGGTGAGTGAGTGGGTGAGTGAGTAGGTGAGTGTGTAGGTAGGTGAGTGAGTGGGTAGGTAGGTGAGTTAGTGGGTAGGTGAGTGGGTAGGTGAGTGAGTAGGTGAGTGTTTAGGTGAGTGTGAGTGAGTGGGCAGGTGAGAGTGGGTGGGTGGGTGAGTGAGTGGGTGAGTGAGTGGGTAGGTGAGTGAGTAGGTGAGTTAGTGGGTAGGTGAGTGAGTGGGTGAGTGAGTAGGTGAGTGAGTAGGTGAGTGGGTAGGTGAGTGGGTAGGTGAGTGAGTAGGTGAGTGGGTAGGTGAGTGAGTAGGTAGGTGAGTGAGTGTGTGAGTAGGTGAGTGAGTGAGTAGGTGAGTGAGTGGGTAGGTGAGTGAGTGGGTGAGTGAGTGAGTGGGTAGGTGAGTGAGTGAGTGGGTGAGTGAGTAGGTGAGTGGGTAGGTGAGTGGGTAGGTGAGTTAGTGGGTAGGTGAGTGGGTAGGTGAGTGAGTAGGTGAGTGAGTAGGTGAGTGTGAGTGGGTAGGTGAGTTAGTAGGTGAGTGAGTGGGTAGGTGAGTGAGTAGGTGAGTGGGTAGGTAGGTGAGTTAGTAGGTGAGTGAGTAGGTGAGTGGGTAGGTGAGTGAGTGGGTAGGTGAGTGAGTGGGTGAGTGAGTAGGTGAGTGTTTAGGTGAGTGTGAGTGAGTAGGTGAGTGAGTGGGTAGGTGAGTGAGTAGGTGAGTGAGTAGGTGAGTGGGTAGGTAGGTGAGTTAGTAGGTGAGTGAGTAGGTGAGTGGGTAGGTGAGTGAGTGGGTAGGTGAGTGGGTAGGTGAGTGAGTAGGTGAGTGAGTAGGTGAGTGTTTAGGTGAGTGTGAGTGAGTAGGTGAGTGGGTAGGTGAGTTAGTAGGTGAGTGAGTGGGTAGGTGAGTGAGTAGGTGAGTGAGTAGGTGAGTGGGTAGGTAGGTGAGTTAGTAGGTGAGTGAGTAGGTGAGTGGGTAGGTGAGTGAGTGGGTAGGTGAGTGAGTAGGTGAGTGAGTGGGTAGGTGAGTGAGTGGGTGAGTGGGTAGGTGAGTGAGTGGGTAGGTGAGTGAGTAGGTGAGTGAGTGGGTAGGTGAGTGAGTAGGTGAGTGAGTTGGTAGGTGAGTCAGTGGGTAGGTGAGTGAGTGGGTGAGTGAGTGGGTAGGTGAGTGAGTGGGTAGGTGAGTGGGTAGGTGAGTGAGTAGGTGAGTGAGTAGGTGAGTGAGTGGGTGAGTGAGTGGGTAGGTGAGTGAGTGGGTAGGTGAGTGAGTGGGTAGGTGAGTGAGTGGGTGAGTGAGTGGGTAGGTGAGTGAGTGGGTAGGTGAGTGAGTGAGTGGGTGAGTGAGTAGGTGAGTGGGTAGGTGAGTGTGTAGGTGGGTGAGTGGGTGAGTGAGTGAGTGGGTGAGTGAGTAGGTGAGTGAGTAGGTGAGTGAGTAGGTGAGTGAGTGGGTGAGTGAGTGGGTAGGTGAGTGAGTGGGTAGGTGAGTGAGTGGGTAGGTGAGTGAGTGGGTAGGTGAGTGAGTGGGTAGGTGAGTGAGTGAGTGGGTGAGTGGGTAGGTGAGTGTGTAGGTAGGTGAGTGAGTGGGTAGGTAGGTGAGTTAGTGGGTAGGTGAGTGGGTAGGTGAGTGAGTAGGTGAGTGGGTAGGTAGGTGAGTTAGTAGGTGAGTGAGTAGGTGAGTGAGTAGGTGAGTGAGTGGGTAGGTGAGTGAGTGGGTAGGTGAGTGTGTGGGTGAGTGGGTGAGTGGGTAGGTGAGTGAGTGGGTAGGTGAGTGGGTAGGTGAGTGTGTGGGTGAGTAGGTGAGTGAGTAGGTGAGTGAGTAGGTGAGTGTTTAGGTGAGTGTGAGTGAGTGGGCAGGTGAGTGTGAGTGAGTAGGTGAGTGGGTAGGTGAGTGAGTAGGTGAGTGGGTAGGTGAGTGAGTGGGTGAGTGAGTGGGTAGGTGAGTGTGTGGGTGAGTGAGTGGGTGAGTGGGTAGGTGAGTGAGTGGGTAGGTGAGTGGGTAGGTGAGTGAGTAGGTGAGTGTTTAGGTGAGTGTGAGTGAGTAGGTGAGTGAGTGGGTAGGTGAGTGAGTGGGTAGGTGAGTGAGTGGGTAGGTGAGTGAGTGGGTAGGTGAGTGAGTGGGTAGGTGAGTGGGTGGGTGAGTGAGTGGGTGAGTGAGTGAGTGGGTGGGTGAGTGAGTGGGTGTGTGTGAATGTGTGTGTGTATGTGTGTATGTGTGTGTGTATGTATCTGTGTGAATGTGTGTGTGTATGTGTGTGTGTATGTGTGTGTGTGTATGTGTGTGTGTATGTATCTGTGTATATGTGTGTGTGTGTGTATGTATCTGTGTGAATGTGTGTGTGTATGTGTGTGTGTGTGTATGTATCTGTGTGAATGTGTGTGTGTATGTATGTGTGTGTATGAATGTGTGTATATGTGTATGTATGTGTGTGTATGTGTATGTATGTGTGTGTGTATCTGTGTGTGTATGTGTGTATGAATGTATGTATGTGTGTGTATGTGTGTGAATGTGTGTGTGTGTATGTGTGTGAATGTGTGTGTGTGTATGTATCTGTGTGAATGTGTGTGTATGAATGTGTATGAATGTGTGTATGTGTGTGTATGTGTATCTGTGTGAATGTGTGTGTGCATGTGTGTGTATGAATGTGTGTGTGTGTGTGTATGTGTGTATGTGTGTATGAATGTGTGTGAATGTGTGTGTATGTGTTTATGAATGTATGTGTGTGTGTGTATGAATGTATGTATCTGTGTGTATGTGTGTGTATGTGTGTGTATGTATGAATGTGTGTATGTGTGTGTATGTGTGTGTATGTGTGTATGTATCTGTGTGAATGTGCTCGCGATCCGCCCATTCGAGTTTGTCGACCTGCCCACGTGACCACGCGACCCGCCCACGTGACCACGCGACCCGCCCACGTGTCCACGCGACGCGCCCACGTGACCACGCGACCCGCCCACGTGACCACGCGGGCACGCGGTCTGACTCAGGCCCAAGGAACGTCGAAACGATTCTAAACTCAGCGATGACATCACCACCTCCTCCACCATCACTCAGAGACTACGATACAACAAAGAGACACACAGAGACACATAGACACACAGAGACCCACAGAGACACACAGAGACCCACACTCATAGAGACACAGAGACCCACAGAGACCCACACTCAGAGACACATAGACACACAGAGACCCACACTCATAGAGACACAGAGACACACTCATAGAGACACACAGAGACACACACACAGAGACACTCAGACACACATAGACACATAGAGACGCACACTCATAGAGACACAGAGACACACACTCAGCGATGACATCATCACCTCCATCATCACTCAGAGACTCCGAAAGAAACAACAGAGACACACAGAGACACTCAGAGACCCATAGAGACACAGAGACACACTCATAGAGACACTCAGAGACCCACACTCATAGACACACAGAGACACACTCATAGAGACACACAGACACACAGAGACCCACAGAGACACACAGACACACAGAGACACACTCATAGAGACACACAGAGACACACAGAGACCCACAGAGACACACAGACACACAGAGACACACTCATAGAGACACACAGAGACACATAGAGACACACAGAGACACACAGAGACACACACAGACACACAGAGACCCACAGAGACACACAGAGAAACACTCATAGAGACACATAGACACACAGAGATCCACCACCACCACCACCACAACCACCACCACAACCACCACAACCACCACCACCACAATCACCACAACCACCACAACCACCACTATCACAACAACCACCACTATCACAACCACCACCACAACCACCACAATCACCACAACCACCACAACCACCACTATCACAACCACCACAACCACCACCACCACAACCACCACCACAATCACCACAACCACCACAACCACCACTATCACAACCACCACAACCACCACAACCACCACCACAACCACCACAACCACCACCACCACCACAACCACCACAACAACCACAACCACCACAACCACCACCACCACCACAACCACCACCACCACCACAACCACAACCACCACAACCACCACAACCACCACCACAACCACCACCACCACAATCACCACAACCACCACAACCACCACTATCACAACCACCACAACCACCACAACCACCACAACAACCACCACAACCACCACAACCACCACCACAACCACCACAACCACCACAACCACCACAACAACCACCACCACCACAACCACCACAACAACCACCACCACAACCACCACCACCACAATCACCACAACCACCACAACCACCACTATCACAACCACCACAACTACCACCACCACCACAACCACCACCACCACAACAACCACAACCACCACCACCATAACCACCACAACCACCACAACAACCACCACCAACCACAACCACCACCACTCCCACCACCACTCCCACCACCACAACCACCACCACAACCACCACCACTCCCACCACCACCACTCCCACCACCACCACCACAACCACCACCACAACCACCACCACTCCCACCACCACCACCACCACAACCACCACCACTCCCACCACCACCACAACCACCACCACCACAACCACCACCACCACAACCACCACCACCACAACCACCACCACCACCATAACCACCACAACCACCACCTTGAATCTCGCATCGCCATGGCAACCCCCCTGACGAGTCACGCGCAACCCGTCACGTGATGCGTGGCGCGCGCGCACCTGCCCAGCAGCCCCCTCCCCCACGATCCTCCAAGCCCCGCCCCCAACTCCCTCAAGCCCCGCCTCCAACTCCCTCAAGCCCCGCCTCCAACTCTCTCAAGTCCCGCCCCCAACTCCCTCAAGCCCCGCCCCCAACTCCCTCAAGCGCCGCCCCACCCTCATTCAAACCCCGCCCCCAACGCCCTCAAGCCCCGCCCCCACACTCTTTCAAGCCCCGCCCCCAACTCCCCCAAGCCCCGCCCCACCCTCATTCAAGCCCCGCCCCCAACTCCCTCAAGCCCCGCTCCCACCCTCATTCAAGCCCCGCCCCCACCCTCATTCAAGCCCCGCCCCCAACTCCCTCTAGCCCCGCCCTCACCCTCATTCAAGCCCCGCCTCCAACTCCCTCTAGCCCCGCCCCCACCCTCATTCAAGCCCCGCCCCCAACTCCCTCTAGCCCCGCCCCCAACTCCCTCTAGCCCCGCCCCCAACTCCCTCAAGCCCCGCCCCCAACGTTATCAAGCCCCCTTGCAACTGGTATCACATCAAGAACTGAATGGAGACAGTCCGTACGTTTCACACCAACGTCCCATTTTATTCGCAAACAACAAAAACTCCAATTTTCCACGGAGGTCGTGGCCAGTGACAATCGGCCAGTCACCTCTGTGAGAGACACCCAGACCCGGGGATCAATCGGAAGGTCAGAGAGACACAGAGAGACACACAGACACCCAGACTCTCAGTGTCTCAGACACGGCCATTGTGAGACACACAGAGAGACACCCAGACTCTCAGTGTCTCAGAGAGACACAGAGACACACAGACTCTCAGTGTCTCCGACACGGCCATTGTGAGACACACAGAGAGACACCCAGACTCTCAGTGTCTCAGAGAGACACAGAGACACACAGACTCTCAGTGTCTCAGAGAGACACACAGACCCAGACTCTCAGTGTCTCTGACACGGCCATTGTGCGAGACAGAGAGACACCCAGACTCTCAGTGTCTCAGAGACACAGAGAGACACACAGACTCTCAGTGTCTCAGAGAGACACAGAGACACACAGACTCTCAGCGTCTCAGACACGGCCATTGTGAGAGACACAGAGAGACACACAGACTCCCAGTGTCTCAGAGAGACAGAGAGACACACAGACTCTCAGTGTCTCAGAGAGACACAGAGACACACAGACTCTCAATGTCTCAGAGAGACAGAGAGACACACAGACTCTCAGTGTCTCAGAGAGACACAGAGACACACAGACTCTCAGCGTCTCAGACACGGCCATTGTGAGAGACACAGAGAGACACACAGACTCCCAGTGTCTCAGAGAGACAGAGAGACACACAGACTCTCAGTGTCTCAGAGAGACACAGAGACACACAGACTCTCAATGTCTCAGAGAGACAGAGAGACACACAGACTCTCAGTGTCTCAGAGAGACACAGAGACACACAGACTCTCAGTGTCTCAGAGAGACACAGAGAGACACACAGACTCGCAGTGTCTCAGAGAGACAGAGAGACACACAGACTCTCAGTGTCTCAGACACGGCCATTGTGAGAGACACACAGAGACACCCAGACTCTCAGTGTCTCAGAGAGACAGAGAGACACACAGACTCTCAGCGTCTCAGAGAGACAGAGAGACACCCAGACTCTCAGTGTCTCAGAGAGACAGAGAGACACACAGACTCTCAGTGTCTCAGAGAGACAGAGAGACACACAGACTCTCAGCGTCTCAGAGAGACAGAGAGACACCCAGACTCTCAGTGTCTCAGAGAGACAGAGAGACACACAGACTCTCAGTGTCTCAGAGAGACAGAGAGACACACAGACTCTCAGTGTCTCAGAGAGACAGAGAGACACCCAGAATCTCAGTGTCTCCGACACGGCCATTGTGCGAGACAGAGAGACACCCAGACTCTCAGTGTCTCAGAGAGACAGAGAGACACCCAGACTCTCAGTGTCTCAGAGAGACAGAGAGACACACAGACTCTCAGTGTCTCAGAGAGACAGAGAGACACACAGACTCTCAGTGTCTCAGAGAGACAGAGAGACACACAGACTCTCAGTGTCTCAGAGAGACAGAGAGACACACAGACTCTCAGTGTCTCAGAGAGACAGAGAGACACACAGACTCTCAGTGTCTCAGAGAGACACAGAGACACACAGACTCTCAGTGTTTCAGACACGGCCATTGTGAGACACACAGAGAGACACCCAGACTCTCAGTGTCTCAGAGAGACAGAGAGACACACAGACTCTCAGTGTCTCAGAGAGACAGAGAGACACCCAGACTCTCAGTGTCTCAGAGAGACAGAGAGACACACAGACTCTCAGTGTCTCAGAGAGACAGAGAGACACACAGACTCTCAGTGTCTCAGAGAGACACAGAGACACACAGACTCTCAGTGTCTCAGACACGGCCATTGTGAGACACACAGAGAGACACCCAGACTCTCAGTGTCTCAGAGAGACAGAGAGACACCCAGACTCTCAGTGTCTCAGAGAGACAGAGAGACACACAGACTCTCAGTGTCTCAGAGAGACAGAGAGACACCCAGACTCTCAGTGTCTCAGAGAGTCAGAGAGACACACAGACTCTCAGTGTCTCAGAGAGACACAGAGACACACAGACTCTCAGTGTCTCAGAGAGACAGAGAGACACACAGACTCTCAGTGTCTCAGACACGGCCATTGTGAGAGACACACAGAGACACACAGACACCCAGTGTCTTCCACACGGCCATTGTGAGACACAGAGAGACACACAGACTCTCAGTGTCTCCCACACGGTCATTGTGAGAGACAGAGACACACAGACACCCAGTGTCTCCCACACGGTCATTGTGAGAGACACACAGACCCACAGAGACACACAGACTCTCAGTGTCTCCCACACGGTCATTGTGAGACACACAGAGACACACAGACACCCAGTGTCTCCCACACGGTCATTGTGAGAGACACACAGACCCACAGAGACACACAGACTCTCAGTGTCTCCCACACGGTCATTGTGAGAGACACACAGACCCACAGAGACCCAGACTCTCAGTGTCTCCCACACGGTCATTGTGAGACACACAGAGACACACAGACACCCAGTGTCTCCCACACGGTCATTGTGAGAGACACACAGAGACACACAGACACCCAGTGTCTCCCACCCGGCCACTGTGAGAGACCCACAGAGACACACAGACACCCAGTGTCTCCCACCCGGCCACTGTGAGAGACCCACAGAGACACACAGACTCTCAGTGTCTCAGAGAGACCCACAGAGACACACAGAGACACCCAGTGTCTCCCACCCGGCCACTGTGAGAGACCCACAGAGACACACAGACACCCAGTGTCTCAGTGTCTCCCACCCGGCCACTGTGAGAGACCCACAGAGACACACAGACTCTCAGTGTCTCAGAGAGACACACAGAGACACACAGAGACACCCAGTGTCTCCCACCCGGCCCCGCCTTGAGCCTCTAGAGGTCGCGGATGGCGAGGTGGTCCCACAGCGGCGTGCACATCGCTCCGTCGATGTACAGGAGCGTCTCGCGGCTCTCCAGCTCCTCCTCCAGGCCCAGCTGAGACCTCCGGAGGGCACGCAGATGAGCCTCGCCATTCCTCAACTCATCGGTGAGCCTTGGGGAAGGGAGGGGGGCCGAAACGTCGAGTAGGAGACACGTTGAGTAGGAGACACGTGGAGAAGGATGATGACACCCTTTTGTCCGCCACCAACACCACCTCCTACACCTCCACCACCTCTACCACGACCACCACCATCACCATCACCACCACCACCACCACAACAACCACTACCACCTCCCCGACCACCACCACCACCACCACCACCTCCCCGACCACCACCACCACCACTACCACCACCTCCCCGACCACCACCACCACCACCACCACCTCCCCGACCACCACCACCACCACCACCACCACCACCACCTCCCCGACCACCACCTCCACCACCACCACCACCTCCCCGACCACCACCACCACCACCACCACCACCACCTCCACCACCTCCTCCACCTCCACCACCACCACAACCACTACCACCACCACCACCCCCACCACAACAACCACCACCACCTCCCCGACCACCACCACCACCACCTCCACCACCACCACCACCACCTCCCCGACCACCACCTCCACCATCACCACCTCCACCACCTCCACCATCACCACCATCACCACCTCCCCCACCACCTCCACCACCACCACCACCACCACCACAACCACTACCTCCACCACCTCCACCACCACCACCACCACCTCCACCACCATCACCACCTCCACCACCTCCACCACCTCCACCACCACCATCACCACCATCACCACCTCCCCCACCACCTCCACCACCACCACCACCACCACAACCACTACCTCCACCACCTCCACCACCACCACCACCACCTCCACCACCATCACCACCACCACCATCACCACCATCACCACCTCCCCCCCTCACCCCCTCACCCCCCCTCACCTCCCTCACCCCCCTCACCCCCTCACCTCCCTCACCCCCCTCACCCCCTCACCCCCTCACCCCCCTCACCCCCCCCCCCTCACCTCTCCCTGCTGTCCACCAGCATCTCCATCTCCGCCTGGAGCTGTTTCTGAGCCGTGTCTGGGCATCGTTCCCCAGGGGGCCTCTCCCCCCCCTCACCCCCTCACCCCACCTCACCCCCCCTACCCCCCCCTCACCCCCTCACCCCCCCTCACCCCCCCCCCTCACCCCCCCTCACCCCCCCCTCACCTCTCCCTGCTGTCCATCAGCAACTCCATCTCCGCCTGGAGCTGTTTCTGAGCCGTGTCTGGGCATCGTTCCCCAGGGGGCCTCTCCCCCCCCTCACCCCCTCACCCCACTTCACCCCCCCCTACCCCCCCCTCACCCCCTCACCCCCCCCTCACCCCCCCCCCCACTCACCCCCCCTCACCCCCCCCTCACCCCCCCCTCACCTCTCCCTGCTGTCCACCAGCATCTCCATCTCCGCCTGGAGCTGTTTCTGAGCCGTGTCTGGGCATCGTTCCCCAGGGGGCCTCTCCCCACGGGCCTCCAGCCGAGCCCGGCACACGCCCAGAGGAGCCTCCAGAGCGCCCAGAGACTCGGACACGTGGCGCAGAGATTCCTGCTGTAGGGACATCGCCTCCATCGTCTAGTGGAGGGGAAGGAGGGTGAGGGGTGAGGGGTGTGAGAGTCTGAACTGTCGTGTGAGAGGCTTACTCAAGTTTTCAAAGTGAATGTTCTCGGTTCTTTCGGTAGAGTCACGTAGAAGGGAGATGATAAAATAATAAAAATAAAACATTATAAGATAATACAATTATAAAATAATTAAAATAAAACATAATAAAATAATCGTATTATTTTAGTATGTTTTATTTTGATCATTTTAAAATAAAACAAAACATAATAAAATAATAAAATAATTTTGTTGTTCTATTTTATTTTATAATACAATAAAACATAATAAAATAATAACTGTATTTTATCATGTTCTATTTTTATTATTTTATAATAAAATAAAACATAATAAAATTACACGATAAAATAATACAATTATTTTATTACGTTCTATTTTGATTATTTCATAATGAAACAAAACAAAATGAAAAAAGAATTTTTTAAAATTATAATTTTACTTTTATTCTTTTAAAATAAAAAAAATGTGTTTGTTGGTTGCGGTTGCACCCGATTCAAAAGCCGAATGGCTCACAGGGCTGCACACCTAAACAATAAACCTAGAAACTTGAAAAAAAAAAACCCGCACCACCTCCTCACCTGTGCAAGGGTCTCTTCTGTGCGTCGTTTGCCCTCCCTGGCCACGCTCACCGCCGTGGTGAGAGCCCGTCCCGTGACTTGCCACTGGTTCTTCGCGTCCTCATGAGCCCTGCCCAGGGCTGCCAGGGCCACGGCGAGCAGAGAGTCGGAGGCTTGAACCGCCACAGATGCTCGCAAGGCCAGAGACTCACAGGCAGAACGCCAAGAGGAGACGCTGATTCTGTGGTGGGTGGAGGGGTGGGTGGGTGGGTGGGTGAGTGGGGGGGTGGGTGGGTTGGTGGGTTGGTGGGTGGGTGGGGGGGGGAGGGGAGTGGGTGGGTGGGTGAGTGGGTGGGTGGGTGGGTTGGTGGGTGGGTGGGGGGGAGGGGAGTGGGTGGGTGGGTGAGTGGGTGGGTGAGTGGGTGAGTGGGTGGGTGGGTGAGTGAGTGAGTGGGTTGGTGGGTAGGTGGGTGAGTGGGTGGGTGGGGAGGTGATTGGGTGGGTGAGTGGGTGGGTGAGTGGGTGGGTGGGTGGGTGAGTGAGTGGGTGGGTGAGTGGGTGAGTGGGTGAGTGGGTGCGTTGGTGGGTGGGTGAGTGAGTGGGTGGGTGAGTGGGTGGGTGGGTGGGTGGAGGGGTGGGGGGGGTGGGTGGGTGAGTGAGTGGGTGGGTGAGTGAGTGAGTGAGTGGGTGGGTGAGTGGGTGAGTGGGGGGGAGGGGAGTGGGTGAGTGGGGGGGGAGGGGGTGGGAGAGTGGGTGGGTGAGTGGGTGGGTGAGTGGGTGAGCGGGTGGGTGAGTGGGTGGGTGAGTGGGTGGGTGGGGGGGTGGGTGGGTGAGTGGGTGGGTGAGTGAGTGAGTGAGTGAGTGGGTGGGTGGGTGGGTGAGTGGGTGAGTGAGTGGGTGAGTGAGTGAGTGAGTGGGTGAGTGAGTGGGTGGGTGGGTGAGTGGGTGAGTGAGTGGTGAGTGAGTGAGTGGGTGGGTGGGTGGGTGAGTGGGTGAGTGAGTGAGTGGGTGAGTGGGAGGGTGGGTGGGTGGGTGAGTGAGTGGGTGGGTGGGGTGGGTGAGTGGGTGGGTGGGTGAGTGGGTGGGTGGGTGGGTGAGTGGGTGAGTGGGTGGGTGAGTGGGTGGGTGAGTGAGTGAATGGGTGGGTGGGTGGGTGGGTGGGTGAGTGGGTG
>NC_136343.1:5887420-5914920 GCF_964198595.1 Lampetra fluviatilis | reverse complement strand
TCTCTCTGTGTCTCTCTCTGTGTCTCTCTCTGTGTCTCTCTGTGTCTCTCTCTCTGTGTCTCTCTGTGTCTCTCTCTGTCTCTCTCTCTGTGTCTCTCTCTGTGTCTCTCTGTGTGTGTCTCTGTGTCTCTCTGTGTCTCTCTGTGTCTCTCTCTCTGTGTCTCTCTCTGTGTCTCTCTCTGTCTCTCTGTGTCTCTCTCCGTCTCTGTCTCTGTGTCTCTCTGGTCACCGGTGCTCCAGGCACGTGACCGCCACCCTCCCCGGCTCCCGGCACGAGTCGCTCGCCCTCTGGAGTCGCCCCTGGGCGACTACGAGTCGCTCCGTGCAGGACGACACGGCCCACAGCGCCTGCGAGAGCTCCTGGCGCTGAAACGTCGTGTCCACCACACGCGCCTCTGCACAGGTAGAGGTACAGGGGGAGGGGGGTCCAGGTAGCCTCTCATTCGGATGGTGGGGCACTCACTCATTCACTCACTCAGTCACCCACTCACTCATTCATTCACTCAGTCACTCATTCATTCATTCACTCACCCACTCACCCACCCACCCACTCACCCACCCACTCACCCACCCACTCACTCACTCACCCACCCACTCACTCACCCACCCACTTACCCACCCACCCACTCACCCATCCACCCACTCACACACCCACTCACCCACCCACTCACCCACTCACACCACCCACTCACCCACTCACCCACCTACCCACTCACCCACCCACTCACCCACCCACTCACCCACCCACTCACCCACTCACCCACCCACTCACCCACCCACTCACCCACCCACTCACCCACTCACCCACTCACCCACCCACTCACCCACCCACTCACCCACCCACTCACCCACTCACCCACCCACTCACCCACCCACTCACCCACTCACCCACCCACTCACCCACCCACTCACCCACTCACCCACCCACTCACCCACTCACCCACCCACTCACCCACTCACCCACCCACTCACCCACCCACCCACCCACTCACCCACCCACTCACCCACTCACCCACCCACCCACTCACCCACCCACCCACCCACTCACCCACCCACTCACCCACCCACCCACTCACCCACCCACTCACCACCACTCACCCACCCACTCACCCACTCACCCACCCACTCACCCACCCACCCACTCACCCACCCACTCACCCACCCACTCACCCACTCACCCACCCACTCACCCACCCACTCACCCACTCACCCACCCACTCACCCACCCACTCACCCACTCACCCACCCACCCACCCACCCACTCACCCACCCACTCACCCACTCACCCACCCACTCACCCACCCACCCACCCACTCACCCACCCACTCACCCACTCACCCACCCACCCACTCACCCACCCACTCACCCACCCACTCACCCACTCACCCACTCACCCACCCACTCACCCACCCACCCACCCACTCACCCACCCACTCACCCACTCACCCACCCACTCACCCACCCACCCACCCACCCACTCACCCACCCACTCACCCACTCACCCACCCACTCACCCACCCACTCACTCACCCACCCACCCACCCACCCACTCACTCACTCACCCACCCACCCACCCACTCACCCACTCACCCACCCACCCACTTACTCACTCACTCACCCACTCACCCACCCACTCACCCACCCACCCACCCATCCACCCACTCACCCACCCACTCACCCACTCACCCACCCACTCACCCACCCACCCACTCACCCACCCACCCACTCACCCACCCACTCACCCACTCACCCACCCACTCACCCACTCACCCACCCACTCACCCACCCACCCACTCACCCACCCACTCACCCACCCACTCACCCACTCACCCACTCAACCACCCACTCACCCACCCACCCACTCACCCACTCACCCACTCACCCACCCACCCACTTACTCACTCACTCACCCACTCACCCACCCACTCACCCACCCACCCATCCACCCACTCACCTACCCACCCACTCACCCACTCACCCACTCACCCACCCACCCACTCACTCACTCACCCACCCACCCACCCACCCACCCACCCACCTACCCACCCACCCACTCACCCACTCACCCACCCACTCACTCACTCACCCACTCACCACCCACCACCCACCCACCCACTCACCCACCCACTCACCCACTCACCCACCCACTCACCCACCCACCCACTCACCCACCCACCCACCCACCCACCCACCCACTCACCCACTCACCCACCCACCCACCCACCCACCCACTCACCCACCCACTCACCCACTCACCCACCCACTCACCCACCCACCCACCCACTCACCCACCCACTCACCCACTCACCCACCACCCACTCACCCACCCACTCACCCACCCACTCACCCACTCACCCACTCACCCACCCACTCACCCACCCACCCACCCACTCACCCACCCACTCACCCACTCACCCACCCACTCACCCACCCACCCACCCACCCACTCACCCACCCACTCACCCACTCACCCACCCACTCACCCACCCACTCACTCACCCACCCACCCACCCACCCACTCACTCACCCACCCACCCACCCACTCACCCACTCACCCACCCACCCACTTACTCACTCACTCACCCACTCACCCACCCACTCACCCACCCACCCACCCATCCACCCACTCACCCACCCACTCACCCACTCACCCACCCACTCACCCACCCACCCACTCACCCACCCACCCACTCACCCACCCACTCACCCACTCACCCACCCACTCACCCACTCACCCACCCACTCACCCATCCACCCACTCACCCACCCACTCACCCACCCACTCACCCACTCACCCACTCAACCACCCACTCACCCACTCACCCACTCACCCACTCACCCACCCACCCACTTACTCACTCACTCACCCACTCACCCACTCACCCACCCACTCACCCACCCACCCATCCACCCACTCACCTACCCACCCACTCACCCACTCACCCACTCACCCACCCACCCACTCACTCACTCACCCACCCACCCACCCACCCACCCACCCACCTACCCACCCACCCACTCACCCACTCACCCACCCACTCACTCACTCACCCACTCACCCACCCACCCACCCACTCACCCACCCACTCACCCACTCACCCACCCACTCACCCACCCACCCACTCACCCACCCACCCACCCACCCACCCACTCACTCACCCACCCACTCACCCACTCACCCACCCACTCACCCATCCACTCACCCACTCACTCACTCACCCACTCACCCACTCACCCACCCACTCACCCACACACCCACTCACCCACCCACTCACCCACCCACCCACCCACTCACTCACTCACTCACTAACCCACCCACTCACCCACCCACTCACCCACTCACCCACCCACCCACTCATCCACCCACTCACCCACCCACCCACTCACTCACTCACCCACCCACCCACTCACTCACTCACTCACTCACCCACTCACCCACTCACCCACCCACCCACCCACCCACTCACCCACCCACTCACCCACCCACTCACTCACCCACCCACCCACCCACTCATCCACCCACTCATCCACCCACCCACCCACCCACCCACTCATCCACCCACTCACCCAGCCACCCACCCACTCACCCACCCACCCACTCACTCACCCACCTACCCACCCACTCACCCACTCACCCACCCACCCACTCACCCACCCACTCACCCACCCACTCACTCCCCCACCCACCCACCCACTCACCCACGCACTCACCCATTCACCCACCCACCCACCCACCCACTCATCCACCCACTCACCCACCCACCACCCACCCACCTACTCACCCACCCACTCACTCACCCACCCACCCACTCACTCACCCACCCACTCACCCACCCACCCACCCACTCACCCACCCACTCACTCACTCACCCACCCACCCACCCACTCACCCACTCACCCACTCACTCACCCACCCACCCACCCACTCACCCACTCACTCACCCACTCACCCACCCACCCACCCACTCACCCACCCACTCATTCACTCACCCACCCACCCACTCACCCACGCACTCACCCATTCACCCACCCACCCACCCACTCATCCACCCACTCACCCACCCACCCACTCACTCACCCACCCACCCACCCACCCACTCACCCACCCACTCACTCACCCACCCACCCACCCACTCACTCACCCACCCACCCACTCACTCACTCACCCACCCACCCACCCACTCACCCACTCACTCACCCACTCACCCACCCACCCACTCACCCACCCACTCACCCACTCACCCACCCACCCACTCACCCACTCACCCACCCACTCACCCACCCACTCACCCACTCACCCACCCACCCACTCACCCACTCACTCACCCACTCACCCACCCACTCACCCACTCACTCACCCACCCACTCACCCACCCACTCACCCACTCACCCACCCACCCACTCACCCACTCACTCACCCACTCACCCACCCACTCACCCACTCACCCACCCACCCACTCACCCACCCACTCACCCACTCACCCACCCACTCACCCACCCACTCACCCACTCACCCACTCACCCACTCACTCACCCACTCACCCACCCACCCACCCACTCACCCAATGCCCGGGTGCTCTCCCTCTGAGCCGCCTCCGCGAGGTCCCCAGCGCGGAGCTCCGTCGCGCGCTCCGCGGCGGCCACCGTGAGCCCAGACGCGGAGCTCTGCGCGTCGCCCCACTCGCGCAGAGCCCCAGCGCGGAGCTCCGCCTCGGAGCGCAGAGCCCCAGCGCGGAGCTCCGCTTCGGCGGGTCGGCTCCACACGCTCGCCATGGTCTGTGGGGGGGGGGGGGTCTGTCACGTGACCACGTCCAGGTGCACCTAGCCTGGCACAGCAGTCAACCTATAGCACCTGGGTCTGTCACGTGACCTCCTCCAGGTGCACCTAGCCTGGCACAGCAGTCAACCTGTAGCACCTGGGTCTGTCACGTGACCACATGCACCTAGCCTGGCACAGCAGTCAACCTGTAGCACCTGGGTCTGTCACGTGACCCCCTCCAGGTGCACCTAGCCTGGCACAGCAGTCAGCCTATAGCACCTGGGTCTGTCACGTGACCTCCTGCAGGTGCACCTATCCTGGCACAGCAGTCAGCCTATAGCACCTACAGGGTCTGTCACGTGACCCCCTCCAGGTGCACCTAGCCTGGCACAGCAGTCAGCCTGTAGCACCTGGGTCTGTCACGTGACCCCCTCCAGGTGCACCTAGCCTGGCACAGCAGTCAACCTATAGCACCTGCTGGGTCTGTCACGTGACCACCTCCGGGTGCACCTAGCCTGGCACAGCAGTCAACCTGTAGCACCTGGGTCTGTCACGTGACCACATGCACCTAGCCTGGCACAGCAGTCAGCCTGTAGCACCTGGGTCTGTCACGTGACCTCATGCACCTAGCCTGGCACAGCAGTCAGCCTGTAGCACCTGGGTCTGTCACGTGACCAGCTGCAGGTGCACCTAGCCTGGCACAGCAGTCAACCTGTAGCACCTGCTGGGTCTGTCACGTGACCCCCTCCAGGTGTACCTAGCCTGGCACAGCAGTCAGCCTATAGCACCTGGGTCTGTCACGTGACCTCATGCACCTAGCCTGGCACAGCAGTTAACCTGTAGCACCTGGGTCTGTCACGTGACCAACTGCAGGTGCACCTAGCCTGGCACAGCAGTCAACCTATAGCACCTGGGTCTGTCACGTGACCTCCTGCAGGTGCACCTAGCCTGGCACAGCAGCAGCAGAGACGTGAAACTCACCAGAAACTGCGTTGAGGGTGGATGGGTTCAGGTTTGGTAAAATCCACGCGAGAAAATTCAAAACAACTTTTAAAGAAAAGAACTTAAAAATATAATAAAATAAAGGATGAACGAAGACGTGTTTTTCTTTGTAAAGGACGTGTTTATTTGGGGGAGAAAATAGAAAGTTAAAAGTTAAATAATTCTCTTGGAGCAGATCGCTTCGATAGCAGCGACGAGGAATTGAATTGGAGGAGGAGGGGAGGGTTTGTTGACGTCGTTGCCATGGAGACGACAAGCCGCGGTTGCCACGGAGACGACGCCCGGGGGCGTTGCTGCGGGGGCGACGTCACTTCCTGCCCCTCCCGCCCCGTTGCCACGGAGACGACCGGAAGTTGGGCGTGACCAAAATAAAAATAATGGCGGCGGCGTCACGTGTTCATCGACCGGGCGGCCATCTTGGGTAGGGGGTAGTGAGTGAAGGGGGCGTGGTTAACGCGAAATAAATAAATAAATAGG
Organism: Lampetra fluviatilis; assembly: GCF_964198595.1. Classification (NCBI taxonomy): domain Eukaryota; kingdom Metazoa; phylum Chordata; class Hyperoartia; order Petromyzontiformes; family Petromyzontidae; genus Lampetra; species Lampetra fluviatilis. The sequence continues at coordinate 5,908,682 of NC_136343.1, read as the reverse complement.
TCGATAACCGAATCAATAACGGTCGGCCCCGTTATCGATCCACTGCTGAGGTCACGTGACATGGGTTGACTGCTGTGCCAGGCTAGGTGCACGAGGAGGAGGTCACGGGTCAGACCCAGCAGGTGCCATGGGTTGTGCTGCTGTGCCAGGCTAGGTGCAGGAGGTCACGGGTCAGACCCAGCAGGTGCCATGGGTTGTGCTGCTGTGCCAGGCTAGGTGCATGGAGGTCACGGGACAATCCCAGCAGGTGCCATGGGTTGACTGCTGTGCCAGGCTAGGTGCAGGAGGTCACGGGTCAGACCCAGCAGGTGCCATGGGTTGACTGCTGTGCCAGGCTAGGTGCATGAGGTCACGGGACAGACCCAGCAGGTGCCATGGGTTGACTGCTGTGCCAGGCTAGGTGCAGGAGGTCACGGGTCAGACCCAGCAGGTGCCATGGGTTGTGCTGCTGTGCCAGGCTAGGTGCATGAGGTCACGGGACAGACCCAGCAGGTGCCATGGGTTGACTGCTGTGCCAGGCTAGGTGCACGAGGAGGAGGTCACGGGACAGACCCTGCAGGTGCCGTGGGTTGACTGCTGTGCCAGGCTAGGTGCAGGAGGAGGTCACGGGACAGACCCAGAAAGTGCTGTGGGTTTCACTGCTGTGCCAGGCTAGGTGCACGAGGAGGAGGTCACGGGACAGACCCAGCAGGTGCCATGGGTTGACTGCTGTGCCCGGCTAGGTGCAGGAGGAGGAGGTCACGGGACAGACCCAGCAGGTGCCATGGGTTGTGCTGCTGTGCCAGGCTAGGTGCAGTAGGAGGAGGTCACGGGACAGACCCAGCAGGTGCCATGGGTTGTACTGCTGTGCCAGGCTAGGTGCAGGAGGTCACGGGACAGACCCAGCAGGTGCCGTGGGTTGACTGCTGTGCCAGGCTAGGTGCAGGAGGAGGTCACGGGACAGACCCAGCAGGTGCCATGGGTTTCACTGCTGTGCCAGGCTAGGTGCACGAGGAGGAGGTCACGGGACAGACCCAGCAGGTGCCGTGGGTTGACTGCTGTGCCAGGCTAGGTGCATGGAGGTCACGGGACAGACCCAGCAGGTGCCATGGGTTGACTGCTGTGCCAGGCTAGGTGCATGTCACGGGACAGACCCTGCAGGTGCCATGGGTTGACTGCTGTGCCAGGCTAGGTGCAGGAGGTCACGGGTCAGACCCAGCAGGTGCCATGGGTTGACTGCTGTGCCAGGCTAGGTGCATGTCACGGGACAGACCCTGCAGGTGCCATGGGTTGACTGCTGTGCCAGGCTAGGTGCAGGAGGTCACGGGTCAGACCCAGCAGGTGCCATGGGTTTTACTGCTGTGCCAGGCTAGGTGCATGAGATCATGGGACAGACCCAGCAGATGCCATGGATTGACTGCTGTGCCAGGCTAGGTGCACGAGGAGGAGGTCACGGGACAGACCCAGCAGGTGCCGTGGGTTGACTGCTGTGCCAGGCTAGGTGCAGGTGCCCCACGGACCATCAACTATCACAACAACAACCTCCCTCTCTCATCATCATCACATCATGGTGGCTAGGGAGATGTTGACTACCTCGCCTGATCTACAGGAGGTCGTGGGTTCAATCCCTGCTGTGTAGAGTCTGCGTCTCTCTCACGAGGGAGATGTTGACTACCTCGCCTGGTCTACAGGAAGTCGTGGGTTTGATCCCAGACCCTGGGAGGACGTGGGTTCGATCCCGGACCCTGGGAGATGTTGACTACCTCGCCTGGTCTACAGGAGGTCGTGGGTTCGATCCCTGACGCCTGCTGTCTGTGTGGAGTCTGCGTCTCTCTCACGAGGGAGATGTTGACTACCTCGCCTGGTCTACAGGAGGTCGTGGGTTCAATCCCTGCTGTGTGGAGTCTGCGTCTCTCTCACGAGGGAGATGTTGACTACCTCGCCTGGTCTACAGGAGGTCGTGGGTTCAATCCCTGCTGTGTGGAGTCTGCGTCTCTCTCACGAGGGAGATGTTGACTACCTCGCCTGGTCTACAGGAGGTCGTGGGTTCAATCCCTGCTGTGTGGAGTCTGCGTCTCTCTCACGAGGGAGATGTTGACTACCTCGCCTGGTCTACAGGAGGTCGTGGGTTCAATCCCTGCTGTGTGGAGTCTGCGTCTCTCTAACGAGGGAGATGTTGACTACCTCGCCTGGTATACAGGAGGTCGTGGGTTCGATCCCTGACGCCTGCTATCTGTGTGGAGTCTGCGTCTCTCTCTCACAAGGGAGATGTTGACTACCTCGCCTGGTCTGCAGGAGGTCGTGGGTTCAATCCCTGACGCCTGCTATCTGTGTGGAGTCTGTGTCTCTCTCACGAGAGAGATGTTGACTACCTCGCCTGGTCTACAGGAGGTCGTGGGTTCAATCCCTGACGCCTGCTATCTGTGTAGAGTCTGTGTCTATCTCACGAGGGAGATGTTGACTACCTCGCCTGGTCTACAGGAGGTCGTGGGTTCAATCCCTGACGCCTGCTATCTGTGTAGAGTCTGTGTCTCTCTCACGAGGGAGATGTTGACTACCTCGCCTGGTCTACAGGAGGTCGTGGGTTCAATCCCTGACGCCTGCTATCTGTGTGGAGTCTGCGTCTCTCTCTCACAAGGGAGATGTTGACTACCTCGCCTGGTCTACAGGAGGTCGTGGGTTCAATCCCTGACGCCTGCTATCTGTGTGGAGTCTGTGTCTCTCTCACGAGAGAGATGTTGACTACCTCGCCTGGTCTACAGGAGGTCGTGGGTTCAATCCCTGACGCCTGCTATCTGTGTAGAGTCTGTGTCTATCTCACGAGGGAGATGTTGACTACCTCGCCTGGTCTACAGGAGGTCGTGGGTTCAATCCCTGACGCCTGCTATCTGTGTAGAGTCTGTGTCTCTCTCACGAGGGAGATGTTGACTACCTCGCCTGGTCTACAGGAGGTCGTGGGTTCAATCCCTGACGCCTGCTATCTGTGTGGAGTCTGCGTCTCTCTCTCACAAGGGAGATGTTGACTACCTCGCCTGGTCTGCAGGAGGTCGTGGGTTCAATCCCTGACGCCTGCTATCTGTGTAGAGTCTGTGTCTCTCTCACGAGGGAGATGTTGACTACCTCGCCTGGTCTACAGGAGGTCGTGGGTTCAATCCCGGGAGATCACGATGTTTGCTGCTGCTGCTATTTGGAGTTTGCGATTCCGTGAGAAAAAAATGGAATCAACAACAACGAATGTGGGCGTGTCCTGGATGGGGAATCCCCAGTGACGTCACTTCCCCCCCCCCTCTTTCTCACTCCCCCATATTTGGGCATCGTGGAGTTGTGGGTGGGGGGGATAATCCCCCCACGCCCATGACGTCACCTCCCCCTCTCCATCGTGGAGTCGGGGCGGTGGGAATCCCCCGTGACGTCACCTCACCCGCCATATTTGGGCATCGTGGAATGAGGGATTCCCCCATGACGTCAGATCCTTCCCTCAATCGTGGAGTCGGCGGTGGGAATTCCCCGTGACGTCACCTTGCCCTCCTCCCTCACCCATATTTGGGCATCGTGGAGTTGGAAGAGGGGGGGGTGATCCCCCGTGACGTCACCTCCCCCCCTCCAACTCCATATGGGGGTGGTGACGTCACGGAAATTCTGTCACTCTTCTCCCCCTACCCATATTTGGGCATAGTGGAGTTGGAGGGGGAATCCCTCGTGACGTCACTTCCCCCTACCCATATTTGGGCATAGTGGAGTTGGAGTGGGGGGGGGAAGGGTGAGGAATCCCCCGTGACGTCACCTTGCCCTCCTCCCCCACCCATATATGGGCATCGTAGAGTTGGAAGGGGAATCCCCTCAATCCACACCCCATATTTGGGCATAGTGAAGTTTGGGGGGGGGGGAAAGAATTCCTCCGTGACGTCACTTCCCCACCCATATTTGGGCATCGTAGAGTTGAGGGGGGAATCCGTGACGTCACTTCCCCTCCCACGTATTTGTGCATCGTGTAGGGTGGGGGGAGGGGTGTTCCCCCGTGACGTCAGAGGGGGGGGGTGTGGGTGTGTGGTGGGGGCTACTTGGGTGGGTGGGGGCTGCTTGAGATGGTGGGTGGGGGCTGCTTGGGTGGGTGGGTGGGGGCTGCTTGGGTGGGTGGGTGGGGGCTGCTTGGGTCGGTGGGGGCTGCTTGGGTGGGTGGGGGCTACTTGGGTGGGTGGGGGCTGCTTGGGTGGGTGGGGGCTGCTTGGGTGGGTGGGGGCTGCTTGGGTGGGTGGGTGGGGGCTGCTTGGGTGGGTGGGGGCTGCTTGGGTGGGTGGGGGCTGCTTGGGTGGGTGGGGGCTGCTTGGGTGGGTGGGTGGGGGCTGCTTGGGTGGGTGGGGGCTACTTGGGATGGTGGGTGGGGGCTGAGAAATCCCCCCCTCCCCGCCAGCGCGCGCGCGACCCGGTCGTGACGTCACGCGCCGACACGCGGGAAACCGCGGCGCATGCGCAGTGACGCGATCCGGAAGCGATTTGACACGCGCGCGCGCGGGAGAGCGAGAGAGAGTGGGGAGCGAGTCGAGAGGAGAGATACAAAGACGGCCGTGGGGGAGCTGAGGAGAAGAGGGAGGTCACGTGTCCGAAGTTCGCGCTATTTTTTCCCCTTTTCACCTCACCCCCCGTCACCCCCCTCCCCCTTCAACTTAAAAAAAAAAGTTCCAACAAAAACTAAAGTACAACGATTTGAGCGCTGCTTTAATCGGGGGAGGCGTGAGGCGTGAGGCGTGAGGGGATTTTTTTGTTGGCGGGGTTCGTTCGCCTCTGAGGGGGGAAATGGGCGACAACGTTTTCGCCATCGACCTCACGGACGGCGCCGAGGGAGCCGAGGAGACGTCATCCGCCTCTGCCGACGACGACGAAGACGACGGCGGAGCTGAGGAGACGGCGGTTAGTGACGAGACACCCTCATTAGCATAACTAGCCACGCCCATCGTCATCACTCGTCACCCTCGTTAACATAACTAGCCACGCCCATCGTCGCTCGGCATCATCATTAACATAACTAGCCACGCCCATAATCCTCGCTAGCCACGCCCATCACTCGCTACCCTCATTGACATCCCTAGCCACCCTCATTAACATAACTAGCCACGCCCGTCATCATCACTAGCCACGCCCATCAACACTCGCCATCCTCATTAACATAACTAGCCACTCCCATCGTCACTCGTCACCATCGTTAACATAACTAGCCACGCCCATCATCACCACTAGCCACCCTCATTAACATAACTAGCCACTCCCACTAACTAGCCACCCTCATTAACATAACTAGCCACTCCCATTATCACTCGCCACCCTCATTAACATCACTCGCCATCCTCATTAACATAACTAGCCACGCCCACTAACAACTAGCCACCATCATTAACATAACTAGCCCCGCCCACTTGCCACTCGCCCCGCCCACATCCTCCCAGACGATTGGATGGCCAGCAGGCCACGCCCATCACGTGATCGGACCACTCTCCACAGAGGCCACGCCCATCGATTTAAAGCGCCACGCGCGCCGAGCAGTGACGACCCCGACTTACGAACACATCCGGGTATGTAGTGTGCGTTGGTCCCCGACTTACGAACGTTCAGTTTCGTCAATTTTTTTTTAAGTATTTAGGATTTAAAGCTTCTTGCGTGACTGCAGGGATTCATCTTCTTGGTTCTTTCGGTAAAGTCACCACGTAGAAGGGAAGTAATAAAATAATAAAATTAAAACATAATAAAATGATTATTTTATAATAAAAATAAAAAATAATAAAATAAAACATTTCGATTTAAAGCTTTCGTGACTGCAGGGATTCATCTTCTTGGTTCTTTCGGTAAAGTCGTCACGTAGAAGGGAAATAATAATATATTATTATCATATTTTATTATTTAATTTTCCAAAGTTTAAATTTTTTTATTTTATTATTTAGGAGGATTTAAAGCGCCGCTTTCGCCGGGCGGTGGCGTCCCCGACTTACGAACACATCCGGGTGTGTACAGTGAGCGTTAGTCCCCGACTTACGAACGTACAGTTTCGTTACATTTTTATTTTTTTTTAAAGTATTTATGAGAAGTGGTGAACTAATCGCGTACATATAGTGTCAATGGTAATAGCTGCTTAGACTTTGTTTATATTGTTTTGCAAGGGTTCACATTGAGCTGATGCGGTGTAGCAGAGAGACCCAGAGAGACCCATAGAGATTCATAGAGACCCATAGAGACCCACAGAGACCCATAGAGATACACAGAGACGCATAGAAACCCATAGAGACACACAGAGACCCATAGAGACACACAGAGACCCACAGAGATACACAGAGACCCACAGAGATACACAGAGACGCATAGAAACCCATAGAGACACACAGAGATACACAGAGACCCATAGAGACACACAGAGACACATAGAGACACATAGAGATACACAGAGACCCACAGAGATACACAGAGACGCATAGAGACCCATAGAGACACACAGAGATACACAGAGACCCATAGAGACACACAGAGACACATAGAGACACATAGAGATACATAGAGACACATAGAGACACATAGAGACCCATAGAGATACACAGAGACCCATAGAGATACACAGAGACGCATAGAGACCCATAGAGACACACAGAGATACACAGAGACCCATAGAGACCCACAGAGATACATAGAGACCCATAGAGATACACAGAGACCCACAGAGACCCACAGAGACACACAGAGACCCACAGAGATACACAGAAATACACAGAGACCCACAGAGACCCACAGAGACACACAGAGACCCACAGAGACCCACAGAGACCCACAGAGACACATAGAGACACATAGAGATACACAGAGACCCATAGAGACCCACAGAGACCCATAGAGATACACAGAGACCCATAGAGACCCACAGAGACCCATAGAGATACACAGAGACCCATAGAGACCCACAGAGACCCATAGAGACACACAGAGACCCATAGAGACACACAGAGACACATAGAGACACATAGAGATACACAGAGACCCATAGAGACCCACAGAGACACACAGAGACCCACAGAGACACATAGAGACCCACAGAGATACACAGAGACCCACAGAGACACACAGAGACACATAGAGACCCACAGAGATACACAGAGACCCATAGAGACCCACAGAGACACACAGAGACCCACAGAGACACACAGAGACACACAGAGACACACAGAGACACACAGAGACCCACAGAGACACATAGAGACACATAGAGACCCACAGAGATACACAGAGACACACAGAGACACACATAGACACACAGAGACCCACAGAGACTCACAGAGACACATAGAGACCCACAGAGATACACAGAGACACAGAGACCCACAGAGACACATAGAGACCCACAGAGATACACAGAGACCCATAGAGACCCACAGAGACACACAGAGACCCACAGAGACACACAGAGACCCACAGAGACACACAGAGACACACAGAGATACACAGAGACCCACAGAGACGCACAGAGATACACAGAGACCCACAGAGACTCACAGAGACACACAGAGACCCACAGAGACACACAGAGATACACAGAGATGCACAGAGACCCACAGAGACTCACAGAGACACACAGAGACCCACAGAGACACACAGAGACACACAGAAACCCACATAGACCCACAGAGACACAGAGATACACAGAGACCCACAGAGACTCACAGAGACACACAGAGACCCACAGAGACACACAGAGACACACAGAGACCCACAGAGATACACAGAGACCCACAGAGACCCACAGAGACACACAGAGATACACAGAGACACACAGAGACCCACAGAGATACACAGAGATACACAGAGACCCACAGAGACACACAGAGACACACAGAGATACACAGAGACACACAGAGACCCACAGAGATACACAGAGATACACAGAGATACACAGAGACACACAGAGACACACAGAGACCCACAGAGATACACAGAGACACACAGAGATACACAGAGACACATAGAGACACACAGAGACCCACAGAGATACACAGAGACCCACAGAGACACACAGAGACACACAGAGATACACAGAGACACACAGAGACCCACAGAGATACACAGAGATACACAGAGACACACAGAGACACACAGAGACACACAGAGATACACAGAGACACACAGAGATACACAGAGACACACAGAGACACACAGTGACTCTCTTTATCTCTGTGTATCTCTATGTATATATCTCTATGTGTGTGTCTCTGTGTATCTCTCCCCCCCAGGGCTGCTGTATGTGTATCTCTCTATGTATGTATCTCTATGTATCTCTATCTCTGTATCTCCCCCTGGCAGGGCTGTATGTGTGTGCATCTCTCTATGCATATCTCTCTATGTATGTATCTCTATCTCTGTGCATCTCTCTATGTATATCTCTATATGTATGTATCTCTATCTCTGTGCATCTCTCTATGTATATCTCTATATGTATGTATCTCTATCTCTGTGCATCTCTCTATGTATATCTCTATATTTATGTATCTCTATCTCTGTGCATCTCTCTATGTATATCTCTATATGTATGTATCTCTATCTCTGTGCATCTCTCTATGTATATCTCTATATGTATGTATCTCTATCTCTGTGCATCTCTCTATGTATATCTCTATATGTATGTATCTCTATCTCTGTGCATCTCTCTATGTATATCTCTATATGTATGTATCTCTATCTCTGTGTATCTCTCTATGTATATCTCTATATGTATGTATCTCTATCTCTGTGCATCTCTCTATGTATATCTCTATATGTATGTATCTCTATCTCTGTGCATCTCTCTATGTATATCTCTCTATGTATGTATCTCTATCTCTGTGTATCTCTCTATGTATATCTCTATATGTATGTATCTCTATCTCTGTGTATCTCTTTATGCATATCTCTATATGTATGTATCTCTATCTCTGTGTATCTCTCTATGTATATCTCTCTATGTATGTATCTCTATCTCTGTGTATCTCTCTATGTATATCTCTCTATGTATGTATCTCTATCTCTGTGTATCTCTCTATGCATATCTCTATATGTATGTATCTCTATCTCTGTGTATCTCTCTATGTATATCTCTATATGTATGTATCTCTATCTCTGTGCATCTCTCTATGCATATCTCTATATGTATGTATCTCTATCTCTGTGTATCTCTCTATGTATATCTCTATATGTATGTATCTCTATCTCTGTGTATCTCTCTATGCATATCTCTCTATGTATGTATCTCTATCTCTGTGTATCTCTCTATGTATATCTCTATATGTATGTATCTCTATCTCTGTGTATCTCTCTATGTATATCTCTCTATGTATGTATCTCTATCTCTGTGTATCTCTCTATGTATATCTCTATATGTATGTATCTCTATCTCTGTGTATCTCTCTATGCATATCTCTATATGTATGTATCTCTATCTCTGTGTATCTCTCTATGTATATCTCTCTATGTATGTATCTCTATCTCTGTGTATCTCTCTATGCATATCTCTATATGTATGTATCTCTATCTCTGTGTATCTCTCCCAGCCAGGGCTGCATGTGTGTGTGTGTGTGTCTCTATCTCTCTATGTATCTCTATGTATATCTCTGTGTATCTCCCCCCAGGGCTGCATGTGTGTCTCTCTCTATGTATATATCTCTATGTATCTCTATCTGTGTATCTCCCCCCAGGGCTGCATGTGTGTGTGTGTGTCTCTCTATGTATCTCTATGTATCTCTATCTGTGTATCTCCCCCCAGGGCTGCATGTGTGTGTGTGTGTCTCTCTATGTATCTCTATGTATCTCTATCTGTGTATCTCCCCCCAGGGCTGCATGTGTGTGTGTGTGTCTCTCTATGTATCTCTATGTATCTCTATCTGTGTATCTCCCCCCAGGGCTGCATGTGTGTGTGTGTGTGTCTCTCTATGTATCTCTATGTGTGTGTATCTGTGTATCTCCCCCCAGGGCTGCATGTGTGTGTGTGTGTCTCTCTATGTATCTCTATGTATCTCTATCTGTGTATCTCCCGCCAGGGCTGCATGTGTGTGTGTGTGTCTCTCTATGTATCTCTATGTATCTCTATCTGTGTATCTCCCCCCAGGGCTGCATGTGTGTGTGTGTGTCTCTCTATGTATCTCTATGTATCTCTGTGTGTATCTCCCCCCAGGGCTGCATGTGTGTGTGTGTGTCTCTCTATGTATCTCTATGTATCTCTATCTGTGTATCTCCCGCCAGGGCTGCATGTGTGTGTGTGTGTCTCTCTATGTATCTCTATGTATCTCTATCTGTATATCTCCCCCCCCCAGGGCTGCATGTGTGTGTGTGTGTCTCTCTATGTATATATCTCTATGTATCTCTATGTATCTCTATCTGTGTCTCTCCCCCCAGGGCTGCATGTGTGTGTGTGTGTCTCTCTATGTATCTCTATGTATCTCTATCTGTGTATCTCCCCCCAGGGCTGCATGTGTGTGTGTGTGTCTCTCTATGTATCTCTATGTATCTCTGTGTGTATCTCCCCCCAGGGCTGCATGTGTGTGTGTGTGTCTCTCTATGCATCTCTATGTATCTCTATCTGTGTATCTCCCCCCAGGGCTGCATGTGTGTGTGTGTGTCTCTCTATGTATCTCTATGTATCTCTATCTGTGTATCTCTCCCCCCAGGGCTGCATGTGTGTGTGTGTGTCTCTCTATGTATCTCTATGTATCTCTATCTGTGTATCTCCCCCCAGGGCTGCATGTGTGTGTGTGTGTCTCTCTATGTATCTCTATGTATCTCTATCTGTGTATCTCCCCCCAAGGCTGCATGTGTGTGTGTGTGTCTCTCTATGTATCTCTATGTATCTCTATCTGTGTATCTCCCCCCAGGGCTGCATGTGTGTGTGTGTGTCTCTCTATGTATCTCTATGTATCTCTATCTGTGTATCTCCCCCCAAGGCTGCATGTGTGTGTGTGTGTGTCTCTCTATGTATCTCTATGTATCTCTGTGTGTATCTCCCCCCAGGGCTGCATGTGTGTGTGTGTGTCTCTCTATGTATCTCTATGTATCTCTATCTGTGTATCTCCCCCCAGGGCTGCATGTGTGTGTGTGTCTCTCTCTCTATGTATCTCTATGTATCTCTATGTGTGTATATCTCTGTGTATCTCCCCCCAGGGCTGCATGTGTGTGTGTGTGTCTCTCTATGTATCTCTATGTATCTCTGTGTGTATCTCCCCCCAGGGCTGCATGTGTGTGTGTGTGTCTCTCTATGTATCTCTATGTATCTCTATCTGTGTATCTCCCCCCAGGGCTGCATGTGTGTGTGTGTCTCTCTCTCTATGTATCTCTATGTATCTCTATGTGTGTATATCTCTGTGTATCTCCCCCCAGGGCTGCATGTGTGTGTGTGTGTCTCTCTATGTATCTCTATGTATCTCTGTGTGTATCTCCCCCCAGGGCTGCATGTGTGTGTGTGTGTCTCTCTATGTATCTCTATGTATCTCTATCTGTGTATCTCCCCCCAGGGCTGCATGTGTGTGTGTGTCTCTCTCTCTATGTATCTCTATGTATCTCTATGTGTGTATATCTCTGTGTATCTCCCCCCAGGGCTGCATGTGTGTGTGTGTCTCTCTCTATGTATCTCTATGTATCTCTATGTATCTCTATGTATCTCTATGTATCTCTGTGTATCTCCCCCCAGGGCTGCATGTGTGTTGATGACGATGACGCTGGAACCACGGAACTTCTGGTTCTGGGTTCCCAGCTGGGAGCGCTGGGGGGGGGTGGGGGGGGCCCCCCCTCGCCCCCCCCGGGGCCAGACGCGTTCCAGCTGCTACGTGTACTGGGACAGGGCGCCTACGGGAAGGTGAGTCTAGTGTGTAGTGTAGTAGTGTATAGTGTAGTGTATAGTGTATAGTGTAGTGTAGTAGTGTATAGTGCAGTGTATAGTGTAGTGTAGTAGTGTATAGTGTAGTGTAGTAGTGTATAGTGTAGTGTAGTAGTGTATAGTGTAGTGTATAGTGTAGTGTAGTAGTGTATAGTGTAGTGTAGTAGTGTATAGTGTAGTGTAGTAGTGTATAGTGTAGTGTAGTAGTGTAGTGTGTAGTGTATAGTGTAGTGTAGTAGTGTATAGTATAGTGTAGTAGTGTATAGTGTAGTGTATAGTGTAGTAGTGTATAGTATAGTGTAGTGTAGTAGTGTAGTGTAGTAGTGTATAGTGTAGTGTATAGTGTAGTGTAGTAGTGTATAGTGTAGTGTAGTAGTGTAGTGTAGTAGTGTATAGTGTAGTGTAGTAGTGTATAGTGTAGTGTATAGTATAGTGTAGTAGTGTATAGTGTAGTGTAGTAGTGTATAGTGTAGTGTAGTAGTGTATAGTGTAGTGTATAGTATAGTGTAGTAGTGTAGTGTAGTAGTGTATAGTGTAGTGTATAGTGTAGTGTAGTAGTGTATAGTGTAGTGTAGTAGTGTAGTGTAGTAGTGTATAGTGTAGTGTAGTAGTGTATAGTGTAGTGTATAGTATAGTGTAGTAGTGTATAGTGTAGTGTAGTAGTGTATAGTGTAGTAGTGTATAGTGTAGTGTAGTAGTGTATAGTGTAGTGTATAGTATAGTGTAGTAGTGTATAGTGTAGTGTAGTAGTGTATAGTGTAGTGTAGTAGTGTATAGTGTAGTGTAGTAGTGTAGTGTAGTAGTGTATAGTGTAGTAGTGTATAGTGTATAGTGTAGTGTATAGTGTAGTAGTGTATAGTGTAGTGTATAGTGTAGTAGTGTATAGTGTAGTGTAGTAGTGTATAGTGTAGTGTATAGTGTAGTGTAGTAGTGTATAGTGTAGTGTAGTAGTGTATAGTGTAGTAGTGTAGTGTAGTAGTGTATAGTGTAGTGTAGTAGTGTATAGTGTAGTGTATAGTATAGTGTAGTAGTGTATAGTGTAGTGTAGTAGTGTATAGTGTAGTGTAGTAGTGTATAGTGTAGTGTATAGTATAGTGTAGTAGTGTATAGTGTAGTGTAGTAGTGTATAGTGTAGTGTAGTAGTGTTGTGTATAGTATCGTTTAGTAGTGGTTGATGTTGGTTATGATGATGGTATTGGTGGTGATGTTGCTGATGATGATGATTTTGATGATGTTGTTGATGATGATGTTGATGATGTTGCTGATGATGATGCTGCTGCTGATGATGATGATGCTGATGATGATGATGCTGATGATGATGATGCTGATGATGATGCTGGTGATGATGATGATGCTGCTGATGATGATGATGCTGATGATGATGCTGATGATGATGATGATGCTGATGATGATGATGCTGATGATGATGATGCTGATGATGATGATGCTGCTGATGATGCTGCTGCTGATGATGATGCTGCTGATGATGCTGCTGATGCTGCTGATGATGCTGCTGCTGATGATGATGCTGATGATGATGATGATGCTGATGATGATGCTGGTGATGATGATGATGCTGCTGATGATGATGATGCTGGTGATGATGATGATGTTGCTGATGATGATGATGATGATGTTGCTGATGATGATGATGATGTTGCTGATGATGATGATGATGTTGCTGATGATGATGATGATGTTGCTGATGATGCTGGTGATGATGATGATGTTGCTGATGATGATGATGATGATGCTGGTGATGATGATGATGTTGCTGATGATGATGATGATGTTGCTGATGATGATGATGATGCTGCTGATGATGATGCTGCTGCTGATGATGATGATGATGCTGATGATGATGATGATGCTGATGATGATGATGATGATGCTGATGATGATGATGATGATGCTGATGATGATGATGATGATGCTGATGATGATGATGCTGCTGCTGATGATGATGTTGCTGATGTTGGTGGTGGTGATGATGATGTTGATGATGAAGATGTTGCTGCTGATGATGATGTTGCTGCTGATGATGATGTTGCTGATGATGATGATGTTGCTGCTGATGATGATGATGCTGATGTTGGTGGTGGTGATGATGATGTTGATGATGAAGATGTTGCTGCTGATGATGATGTTGCTGATGTTGGTGGTGGTGATGATGATGTTGATGATGATGATGTTGCTGCTGATGATGATGTTGCTGATGTTGGTGGTGGTGATGATGATGTTGATGATGAAGATGTTGCTGCTGATGATGATGTTGCTGCTGATGATGATGTTGCTGCTGATGATGATGTTGCTGATGATGATGATGTTGCTGCTGATGATGATGATGTTGATGATGATGATGTTTATGGTGATGGTGATGATGTTGATGATGATGATGTTTATGGTGATGGTGATGATGTTGATGATGATGATGTTGATGATGATGCTGCTGATGATGATGATGATGTTCATGGTGATGGTGATGAAGGTCTTCCAAGTCAGAAAGGTTTTGGGAGCAGATTCCGGGAAAATTTTCGCGATGAAAGTTCTAAAAAAGGTGAGTGTGTGTGTGTCTATGTGTGTGTGTGTCTATGTGTGTGTGTGTCTATGTGTGTGTGTGTCTATGTGTGTGTGTGTCTATGTGTGTGTGTGTCTATGTGTGTGTGTGTCTATGTGTGTGTGTGTCTATGTGTGTGTGTGTCTATGTGTGTGTGTGTCTATGTGTGTGTGTCTATGTGTGTGTGTGTCTATGTGTGTGTGTGTCTATGTGTGTGTGTGTCTATGTGTGTGTGTGTCTATGTGTGTGTGTGTCTATGTGTGTGTGTGTCTATGTGTGTGTGTGTCTATGTGTGTGTGTGTCTATGTGTGTGTGTCTATGTGTGTGTGTGTCTATGTGTGTGTGTGTCTATGTGTGTGTGTGTCTATGTGTGTGTGTGTCTATGTGTGTGTGTGTCTATGTGTGTGTGTGTCTATGTGTGTGTGTGTCTATGTGTGTGTGTGTCTATGTGTGTGTGTGTCTATGTGTGTGTGTGTCTATGTGTGTGTGTGTCTATGTGTGTGTGTGTCTATGTGTGTGTGTGTCTATGTGTGTGTGTCTATGTGTGTGTGTGTCTATGTGTGTGTGTGTCTATGTGTGTGTGTGTCTATGTGTGTGTGTGTCTATGTGTGTGTGTGTCTATGTGTGTGTGTGTCTATGTGTGTGTGTGTCTATGTGTGTGTGTGTCTATGTGTGTGTGTCTATGTGTGTGTGTGTCTATGTGTGTGTGTGTCTATGTGTGTGTGTCTATGTGTGTGTGTGTCTATGTGTGTGTGTGTCTATGTGTCTATGTGTGTGTGTCTATGTATGTGTGTCTGTCTCTCTCTGTGTCTGTGTGTGTCTGTGAGTGTGTGTGTGTGTCTCTCTGTGTGTGTGTCTAAGTAGGCCAGTATTGTCTGCAACGCTAAAGACACGGCTCACACTCATGTGTGTCTGTGTGTGTCTGTGTGTGTCTGTGTGTGTGTCTGTGAGTAAGTGTGTCTGTGTGTTTACGTGAGTGTGTGTCTGTCTCTCTCTGTGTGTCTCTGTGTGTCTCTCTGTGTGTGTCTAAGTAGGCCAGTATTGTCTGCAACGCTAAAGACACGGCTCACACCCGTGTCTGTCTGTGAGTGTGTGTGTGTCTGTCTGTGAGTGTGTGTGTCTGTGTGTGTCTGTGTGTGTGTCTGTGTGTCTCTCTGTGTGTGTGTGTGTCTGTGTGTGTGTGTGTGTCTGTGTGTTTATGTGAGTGTCTGTCTGTGTCTCTCTGTGTGTGTCTCTCTGTGTGTGTCTCTCTCTGTGTGTGTGTCTAAGTAGGCCAGTATTGTCTGCAACGCTAAAGACACGGCTCACACCCGCGTGTGTGTGTCTGTGTGTGTGTGTGTTTACGTGTGTGTCTGTGTCTCTCTCTGTGTGTCTCTGTGTGTCTGTGTGTCTGTGTGTGTGTCTGTGTGTTTGCGTGTGTCTCTGTGTGTGTCTAAGTAGGCCAGCATTGTCTGCAACGCTAAAGACACGGCTCACACCCGTGTCTGTCTGTGAGTGTGTGTGTGTCTGTCTGTGAGTGTGTGTGTCTGTGTGTGTCTGTGTGTGTGTCTGTGTGTCTCTCTGTGTGTGTGTGTGTGTCTGTGTGTGTCTGTGTGTTTATGTGAGTGTCTGTCTGTCTCTCTCTGTGTGTGTCTCTCTGTGTGTGTCTCTCTGTGTGTGTGTGTCTAAGTAGGCCAGCATTGTCTGCAACGCTAAAGACACGGCTCACACCTGCGCTGAGCGCAGCATCCTGGAGATGATTCAACATCCCTTCATCGTGGATCTGGCCTACGCGTTCCAGACGGGGGGAAAACTCTACCTCATCCTGAGTTTCTCAGCGGTACTCACCCACTACTCACTCACTGTGTGTGTGTGTACGTGTGTGTGTGGGAGAGTGGGTGGGTGGGTGGGTGAGTGGGTGAGTGGGTGGGTGGGTGAGTGAGTGTGTGTGTACGTGTGTGTGTGGGAGAGTGGGTGGGTGAGTGTGTGAGTGGGTGAGTGTGTGGGAGAGTGGGTGGGTGGGTGAGTGGGTGAGTGGGGTGAGTGGGTGGGTGAGTGAGTGAGTGGGTGTGTGTGTGGGAGAGTGGGTGGGTGGGTGAGTCGGTGAGTGGGTGAGTGAGTGGGTGAGTGGGTGGGTGGGTGGGTGAGTGTGTGAGTGGGTGAGTGTGTGAGTGGGTGAGTGGGTGGGTGAGTGGGTATCTGTGTGTGTGTACGTGAGTGTGTGTGTGTTTCTCTGCGTGTGTGTGGATCGTGGATCTGGCCTATGCGTTCCAGACGGGGGGAAAACTCTACCTCATCCTGGAGTTTCTCAGCGGTACTCACCCACTACTCACTCACTCACTACTCACTCACCACTCACTCACTCACTACTCACTACTCACTCACCACTCACTCACTCACTGTGTGTGTGTGGATCGTGGATCTGGCCTATGCGTTCCAGACGGGGGGAAAACTCTACCTCATCCTGGAGTTTCTCAGCGGTACTCACCCACTACTCACTACTCACTCACCACTCACTCACTCACTCACCACTCACTCACTCACTGTGTGTGTGTGTACGTGTGTGAGTGTGTGTGTACGTGTGTGTGTGGGAGAGTGGGTGGGTGGGTGGGGTGGGTGAGTGGGTGAGTGGGTGAGTGGGAGAGTGGGTGGGTGGGTGAGTGGGTGAGTGAGTGGGTGAGGGGGTGAGTGGGTGGGTGGGTGGGTGAGTGGGTGAGTGGGTGGATGGGTGGGGTGGGTGAGTGGGTGGGTGGTTGGGTGAGTGGGTGAGTGGGTGAGTGAGTGTGTGAGTGGGTGGATGGGTGGGTGGGTGGGTGAGTGTGTGAGTGTGTGAGTGGGTGGGTGAGTGGGTGAGTGGGTGGGTGGTTGGGTGAGTGGGTGAGTGGGTGAGTGAGTGGGTGGATGGGTGGGTGGGTGGGTGGTGAGTGTGTGAGTGTGTGAGTGGGTGGGTGAGTGGGTGAGTGGGTGGGTGGGTGAGTCGGTGAGTGGGTGAGTGAGTGGGTGAGTGGGTGGGTGGTTGGGTGAGTGGGTGAGTGGGTGGGTGGGTGAGTGGGTGGGTGTTGGGTGAGTGGGTGAGTGGGTGAGTGGCTGAGTGGTGAGTGAGTGAGTGGGTGTGTGAGTGGGTGGGTGAGTGAGTGGGTGAGGGGGTGAGTGGGTGGGTGGGTGGGTGAGTGGGTGAGTGGGTGGATGGGTGGGTGGTGAGTGGGTGGGTGGTTGGGTGAGTGGGTGAGTGGGTGAGTGAGTGTGTGAGTGGGTGGATGGGTGGGTGGGTGGGTGAGTGTGTGAGTGTGTGAGTGGGTGGGTGAGTGGGTGAGTGGGTGGGTGGTTGGGTGAGTGGGTGAGTGGGTGAGTGAGTGGGTGGATGGGTGGGTGGGTGGGTGAGTGTGTGAGTGTGTGAGTGGGTGGGTGAGTGGGTGAGTGGGTGGGTGGGTGAGTCGGTGAGTGGGTGAGTGAGTGGGTGAGTGGGTGGGTGGTTGGGTGAGTGGGTGAGTGGGTGGGTGGGTGAGTGGGTGGGTGGTTGGGTGAGTGGGTGAGTGGGTGAGTGGCTGAGTGGGTGAGTGAGTGAGTGGGTGTGTGAGTGGGTGGGTGAGTGGGGTGGGTGAGTGGGTGAGTGGGTGAGTGGGTGGGTGAGTGGGTGAGTGGGTGGGTGGGTGAGTGGGTGAGTGGGTGAGTGGGTGGGTGGGTGGGTGAGTGTGTGAGTGGGTGGGTGAGTGGGTGAGTGGGTGGGTGGGTGGGTGAGTGGGTGGGTGGTTGGGGTGAGTGGGTGGGTGGTTGGGTGAGTGGGTGGGTGGTTGGGTGAGTGGGTGAGTGAGTGTGTGAGTGGGTGGATGGGTGGGTGGGTGAGTGGGTGGGTGAGTGGGTGGGTGAGTGTGTGAGTGTGTGAGTGGGTGGGTGAGTGGGTGAGTGGGTGGGTGGGTGAGTCGGTGAGTGGGTGAGTGAGTGGGTGGGTGGGTGAGTGGGTGAGTGGGTGGGTGGGTGAGTGAGTGTGTGAGTGGGTGGGTGGATGGGTTGGGTGGGTGAGTGGGGTGGATGGGTGGGTGGGTGAGTGGGTGGGTGAGTGGGTGGGTGAGTGTGTGAGTGTGTGAGTGGGTGGGTGAGTGGGTGAGTGGGTGGGTGGGTGAGTCGGTGAGTGAGTGGGTGGGTGGGTGAGTGGGTGAGTGAGTGGGTGAGTCGGTGAGTGGGTGAGTGAGTGGGTGAGTGGGTGGGTGGGTGAAGTGGGTGAGTGGGTGGGTGGGTGAGTGGGTGGGTGGGTGAGTGGGTGGTGTGGTGGGTGAGTGAGTGAGTGTGTGAGTGAGTGTGTGTGTGAGTGTGTGAGTGAGTGAGTGTGTGAGTGAGTGAGTGTGTGAGTGAGTGTGTGTGTGAGTGTGTGAGTGAGTGAGTGTGTGAGTGAGTGAGTGGGTGAGTGAGTGAGTGTGTTGAGTGAGTGTGTGGGTGAGTGAGTGTGTGAGTGAGTGAGTGTGTGAGTGAGTGTGTGAGTGAGTGTGTGGTGTGGTGAGTGTGTGAGGTGTGTGAGGAGTGTGTGAGTGGGTGAGTGAGTGGGTGAGTGAGTGGGTGAGTGAGTGAGTGAGTGAGTGAGTGAGTGAGTGAGTGTGTGAGTGGTGGGTGGTGAGTGGGTGGGTGGGTGGGTGAGTCAGTGAGTGGGTGAGTGAGTGGGTGGGTGGGTGGGTCGAGTGAGGTTGGTGGAGGTGTGTGAGTGGGTGAGTGGGTGAGTGAGTGAGTGTGTGAGTGAGTGTGTGAGTGGTGAGTGAGTGTGTGAGTGAGTGAGTGTGTGAGTGAGTGAGTGGGTGATGAGTGAGTGTGTGAGTGAGTGTGTGAGTGAGTGTGTGGGTGAGTGAGTGTGTGAGTGAGTGAGTGTGTGAGTGAGTGTGTGAGTGAGTGTGTGTGGTGAGTGAGTGTGAGTGAGTGAGTGTGTGAGTGAGGTGAGTGAGTGGGTGAGGTGAGTGAGTGAGTGTGTGAGTGAGTGAGTGTGTGAGTGAGTGTGTGGAGTGAGTGAGTGTGTGAGTGTGTGAGTGTGTGGGTGAGTGGTGAGTGAGTGTGAGTGAGTGGGTGAGTGAGTGGGTGAGTGAGTGAGTGTGTGAGTGAGTGAGTGTGTGAGTCGGGTGAGTGAGTGAGTGAGTGTGTGAGTGAGTGAGTGAGTGAGTGAGTGTGTGAGTGAGTGAGTGAGTGAGTGTGTGAGTGTGAGTGAGTGGGTGAGTGAGTGTGTGAGTGTGTGAGGTGAGTGTGTGTGTGAGTGAGTGTGTGAGTGAGTGTGTGAGTGTGTGAGTGGGTGGGTGAGTGGGTGAGTGTGTGGTGAGTGTGTGAGTGAGTGAGTGTGTGAGTGAGTGGGTGGGTGAGTGGGTGAGTGTGTGAGTGAGTGTGTGAGTGAGTGTGTGAGTGAGTGGGTGAGTGTGTGAGTGCATGAGTGGGTGTGTGAGTGAGTGTGTGAGTGAGTGGTGAGTGAGTGTGTGAGTGGGTGGGTGAGTGGGTGAGTGAGTGTGTGAGGGAGTGAGTGGTGAGTGAGTGAGTGGGTGAGTGGTGTGGAGTGTGTGAGTGAGTGAGTGGGTGAGTGTGTGAGTGAGTGAGTGAGTGTGTGAGTGTGTGAGTGAGTGTGTGAGTGGTGAGTGAGTGAGTGGGTGAGTGTGTGAGTGGGTGTGTGAGTGTGTGAGTGAGTGGGTGGGTGAGTGGGTGAGTGGGTGAGTGAGTGTGTGTGTGAGTGGGTGAGTGAGTGGTGTGTGAGTGTGTGAGTGAGTGAGTGGGTGTGTGAGTGTGTGAGTGAGTGTGTGAGTGTGTGAGTGAGTGAGTGGGTGAGTGTGTGAGTGGGTGTGTGAGTGTGTGAGTGAGTGGGTGGGTGAGTGGGTGAGTGGGTGAGTGGAGTGTGTGAGTGTGAGTGAGTGAGTGGGTGAGTGTGTGAGTGAGTGTGTGAGTGTGTGAGTGTGTGAGTGTGTGGTGAGTGGGGTGTGTGTGAGTGAGTGGGTGAGTGTGTGGTGAGTGTGTGAGGGAGTGAGTGGTGGTGGTGAGTGGTGAGTGAGGTGTGTGAGTGTGAGAGTGAGTGAGTGGGTGGTGTGTGAGTGATTGAGTGGGTGTGTGTGTGAGTGGGTGTGTGGTGTGGAGTGAGTGGGTGGGTGAGTGGGTGAGTGGTGAGTGAGTGTGTGAGTGAGTGGGTGAGTGAGTGGTGTGTGAGTGTGTGAGTGTGAGTGGTGAGTGGGTGAGTGTGTGAGTGAGTGTGTGAGTGTGTGGTGTGTGAGTGAGTGAGTGAGTGTGTGAGTGGTGAGTGTGTGAGTGTGTGAGTGTGTGAGTGAGTGAGTGTGTGAGTGGTGAGTGTGTGAGTGAGTGAGTGAGTGGTGAGTGTGTGAGTGGGTGTGTGAGTGTGTGTGTGAGTGGGTGTGGTGAGTGAGTGTGTGAGTGAGTGTGTGAGTGAGTGGGTGAGTGTGTGTGTGGTGAGTGAGTGTGTGAGTGTGTGAGTGGGTGAGTGAGTGTGTGAGTGTGTGAGTGAGTGTGTGAGTGAGTGGAGTGGGTGAGTGATTGAGTGTGGTGGGTGAGTGAGTGTGTGTGAGTGAGTGTGTGGGTGAGGGTGAGTGAGTGAGTGAGTGTGTGAGTGGGTGAGTGAGTGGGTGAGTAGGTGTGTGAGTGAGTGTGTGAGTGAGTGAGTGTGTGAGTGAGTGAGTGAGTGTGTGAGTGAGTGAGTGGGTGAGTGAGTGAGTGGTGAGTGAGTGTGTGAGTGTGGTGAGTGAGTGTGTGTGTGAGTGAGTGAGTGAGTGTGTGAGTGTATGAGTGAGTGAGTGTGTGAGTGAGTGGGTGAGTGTGTGAGTGGGTGGGTGAGTGAGTGTGTGAGTGAGTGTGTGAGTGAGTGTGTGAGTGTGTGAGTGAGTGAGTGGGTGTGTGAGTGAGTGGGTGAGTGT
>NC_136343.1:5869705-5887220 GCF_964198595.1 Lampetra fluviatilis | reverse complement strand
TGAGTGAGTGTGTGAGTGAGTGGGTGAGTGTGTGAGTGAGTGAGTGTGTGAGTGAGTGTGTGAGTGAGTGTGTGAGTGAGTGTGTGAGTGAGTGGGTGAGTGAGTAGTGAGTGAGTGTGAGTGAGTGGGTGAGTGTGTGTGAGTGAGTGTGGTGAGTGAGTGTGTGAGTGAGTGTGTGAGTGAGTGTGTGAGTGTGTGAGTGTGTGTGAGTGAGTGTGTGAGTGAGTGGGTGAGTGAGTGGTGAGTGTGAGTGAGTGTGTGGGTGAGTGTGTGAGTGAGTGAGTGGGTGAGTGAGTGTGTGAGTGTGTGAGTGAGTGTGTGAGTGTGAGTGTGTGAGTGTGTGTGTGAGTGAGTGAGTGAGTGAGTGAGTGGTGAGTGAGTGTGTGAGTGAGTGTGTGAGTGTGAGTGGTGTGAGTGAGTGGGTGAGTGTGTGAGTGAGTGTGTGAGTGTGTGAGTGAGTGTGTGAGTGAGTGGTGAGTGAGTGTGTGAGTGTGTGAGTGAGTGAGTGTGTGAGTGAGTGAGTGGTGAGTGAGTGAGTGAGTGGTGAGTGTGTGAGTGAGTGTGTGAGTGAGTGTGTGAGTGAGTGGGTGAGTGTGTGAGTGGTGGTGTGGTGAGTGTGTGAGTGAGTGAGTGTGTGAGTGAGTGGTGAGTGAGTGTGTGAGTGTGAGTGAGTGTGTGAGTGAGTGGGTGAGTGTGTGTGTGAGTGTGTGAGTGAGTGTGTGTGTGAGTGAGTGAGTGGGTGAGTGTGTGAGTGAGTGTGTGAGTGAGTGGTGAGTGTGTGTGAGTGAGTGTGTGAGTGTGAGTGTGTGGTGTGTGTGAGTGGTGAGTGAGTGGTGAGTGGGTGAGTGTGTGTGTGAGTGTGTGAGTGAGTGTGAGTGTGTGAGTGAGTGTGTGGTGTGTGAGTGTGTGAGTGATGTGTGAGTGTGAGTGAGTGTGTGAGTGTGAGTGAGTGAGTGAGTGAGTGTGTGAGTGTGTGAGTGAGTGTGAGGGTGAGTGAGTGTGTGTGAGTGAGTGAGTGTGTGAGTGAGTGAGTGGGTGAGTGAGTGAGTGGTGTGAGTGAGTGAGTGAGTGAGTGAGTGAGTGAGTGTGTGAGTGAGTGGGTGAGTGTGTGAGTGTGTGAGTGAGTGTGTGAGTGAGTGAGTGTGAGTGAGTGTGTGAGTGAGTGAGTGAGTGTGTGAGTGTGAGTGTGAGTGAGTGTGTGAGTGAGTGTGAGTGTGTGAGTGGTGTGAGTGAGTGTGAGTGAGTGTGAGTGAGTGAGTGAGTGTGTGTGAGTGAGTGTGTGAGTGTGTGAGTGTGTGAGTGAGTGAGTGAGTGTGTGAGTGTGTGAGTGAGTGAGTGGTGAGTGGTGAGTGTGTGAGTGTGTGAGTGAGTGAGTGTGTGAGTGAGTGGTGAGTGAGTGTGTGGTGAGTGTGTGAGTGAGTGAGTGTGTGAGTGAGTGTGTGAGTGTGTGAGTGAGTGTGTGGGTGAGTGTGTGAGTGTGAGTGAGTGAGTGAGTGAGTGGTGAGTGAGTGAGTGAGTGTGTGAGTGAGTGAGTGAGTGAGTGAGTGAGTGGGTGAGTGAGTGAGTGTGTGAGTGAGTGAGTGAGTGGTGTGTGAGTGAGTGAGTGAGTGTGGTGTGTGAGTGTGTGAGTGAGGTGTGTGAGTGAGTGTGTGAGTGAGTGTGTGAGTGTGTGAGTGTGTGAGTGGTGAGTGAGTGAGTGTGTGAGTGGGTGAGTGGG
Source organism: Lampetra fluviatilis (assembly GCF_964198595.1). Classification (NCBI taxonomy): domain Eukaryota; kingdom Metazoa; phylum Chordata; class Hyperoartia; order Petromyzontiformes; family Petromyzontidae; genus Lampetra; species Lampetra fluviatilis. The sequence continues at coordinate 5,885,503 of NC_136343.1, read as the reverse complement.
TGGGTGAGTGAGTGAGTGAGTGTGTGAGTGAGTGAGTGAGTGAGTGTGTGAGTGAGTGAGTGTGTGAGTGAGTGTGTGAGTGAGTGAGTGTGTGAGTGGGTGAGTGTGTGAGTGGTGTGTGAGTGAGTGAGTGTGTGAGTGGGTGAGTGAGTGGGTGAGTGAGTGAGTGAGTGTGTGAGTGGGTGAGTGAGTGTGTGAGTGAGTGGGTGAGTGAGTGTGTGAGTGAGTGTGTGAGTGGGTGAGTGAGTGAGTGAGTGTGTGAGTGAGTGGGTGTGTGAGTGTGTGTGTGAGTGTGTGAGTGTGTGAGTGAGTGTGTGAGTGTGTGAGTGTGTGAGTGAGTGAGTGGGTGAGTGAGTGTGTGAGTGAGTGTGTGAGTGAGTGAGTGGGTGAGTGAGTGAGTGTGTGAGTGTGTGAGTGAGTGGGTGAGTGAGTGTGTGAGTGTGTGAGTGAGTGAGTGAGTGAGTGTGTGAGTGGGTGAGTGAGTGAGTGTGTGAGTGGGTGAGTGAGTGAGTGAGTGAGTGAGTGAGTGAGTGAGTGAGTGTGTGAGTGAGTGAGTGTGTGAGTGGGTGAGTGAGTGAGTGTGTGAGTGTGTGAGTGTGTGAGTGAGTGGGTGAGTGAGTGAGTGAGTGAGTGAGTGAGTGGGTGAGTGAGTGTGTGAGTGTGTGAGTGAGTGAGTGTGTGAGTGAGTGAGTGAGTGAGTGTGTGAGTGAGTGGGTGAGTGAGTGAGTGAGTGTGTGAGTGAGTGAGTGTGTGAGTGTGTGAGTGAGTGAGTGTGTGAGTGTGTGAGTGAGTGAGTGTGTGAGTGAGTGAGTGTGTGAGTGAGTGGGTGAGTGAGTGGGTGAGTGAGTGAGTGAGTGAGTGTGTGAGTGTGTGAGTGAGTGAGTGTGTGAGTGTGTGAGTGAGTGAGTGTGTGAGTGAGTGAGTGTGTGAGTGAGTGTGTGAGTGAGTGAGTGTGTGAGTGAGTGAGTGTGTGAGTGAGTGAGTGTGTGAGTGAGTGAGTGAGTGTGTGAGTGAGTGAGTGAGTGAGTGTGTGAGTGAGTGAGTGAGTGTGTGAGTGTGTGAGTGTGTGAGTGGGTGTGTGAGTGAGTGAGTGTGTGAGTGAGTGTGTGAGTGAGTGAGTGTGTGAGTGTGTGAGTGAGTGAGTGTGTGAGTGAGTGAGTGAGTGAGTGGGTGAGTGAGTGAGTGGGTGAGTGAGTGAGTGAGTGTGTGAGTGTGTGAGTGAGTGAGTGTGTGAGTGAGTGTGTGAGTGAGTGAGTGAGTGAGTGAGTGTGTGAGTGAGTGAGTGTGTGAGTGAGTGAGTGAGTGTGTGAGTGAGTGGGTGAGTGAGTGAGTGTGTGAGTGTGTGAGTGTGTGAGTGAGTGGGTGAGTGAGTGAGTGAGTGTGTGAGTGAGTGAGTGAGTGAGTGAGTGGGTGAGTGAGTGAGTGTGTGAGTGAGTGGGTGAGGAGCGGTGGGTGTGTGAGTGAGTGAGTGTGTGAGTGAGTGGGTGAGTGAGTGAGTGTGTGAGTGAGTGAGTGTGTGAGTGAGTGAGTGGGTGAGTGAGTGAGTGAGTGTGTGAGTGAGTGGGTGAGTGAGTGAGTGAGTGTGTGAGTGAGTGTGTGAGTGAGTGAGTGGGTGAGGAGCGGTGGGTGTAGTGGTTAGCGCTGCGCTACGAACCCAGCGACACAAGTTTCAATTCCCACTCATGGCCAACACCAGCGACGATTATCTGAACCGGTCCTGGGCCTCCCCTAGGTCGACTCAGCCTCAAGTGAGTGTAGTAAACATCGCCACTGGGGAGACAAAGGCGGCCGGGCGTGGTGCCATTCCGGTAGTCTTCCTAAGAGCACTTGCCCCATCGCCCCCTGAGGCTATCATGGGGTGTGGGAACTTTGTCTTTGTGCAGGCGGAGAGCTCTTCATGCAGTTGGAGAGAGAGGGCATCTTCATGGAAGACACGGCATGGTGAGCGTCACCCTCACTCACTCACCACTCGCTCACTCGCTCGCTCACCCACTCACTCGCCCACTCGCTCACCCACTCACTCAGTCGCTCACCCACTCACTCAGTCACTCACTCACCCACCCACTCACTCACCACTCACTCAGTCACTCACTCACTCACCACTCACTCACTACTCACTCACTCACCCCTCACTCACCACTCACTCACCACTCACTCACCACTCACTCACTCACTCACCACCCTCACCACTCACTCACCCCTCACCACTCACCCTCACTCACTCACCACCCTCACCACCCTCACCACCATCACCACCATCATGCAGTTGGAGAGAGAGGGCATCTTCATGGAAGACACGGCATGGTGAGTGTCACCCTCACTCACTCACCACCCTCACTCACCACTCACTCACCCACTCACTCACCACCCTCACCACACTCACCACACTCACCACCATCAATACCATCACCTCACTACCCTCACTACCCTCACCACACTCACCACACTCACCATCATCACCACCATCATCACCATCACTCACCACACTCACCCTCACCACTCACCACTCACCGCCACCCTCACCACACTCACCACCATCACCACCCTCACCACTCACCCTCACCACTCACTCACCACCCTCACCACTCACCCCTACCTCACCACCATCACCCTCACCACCGTCACCACCTTCCCCATCACCTCACCACCCTCACCACCATCACCACCCTCACCACCCTCACCACACTCACCACCATCACCACCATCACCACCCTCACCACCCTCACCACCATCACCACCATCACCACCCTCACCACCCTCACCACCCTCACCACCCTCACCCACCCTCACCACCCTCACCACCATCACCACCCTCACCACACTCACCACCCTCACCACCCTCACCACCCTCACCACCCTCACCACCCTCACCACCCTCACCACCATCACCACCCTCACCACCCTCACCACACTCACCACCCTCACCACCCTCACCACCCTCACCCACCCTCACCACCCTCACCACCATCACCACCATCACCACCCTCACCACCCTCACCACCCTCACCCACCCTCACCACCCTCACCACCCTCACCACCCTCACCCACCCTCACCACACTCACCACCATCACCACCCTCACCACCCTCACCCACCCTCACCACCCTCACCACCATCACCACCCTCACCACCCTCACCACACTCACCACCCTCACCACCCTCACCACCCTCACCCACCCTCACCACCCTCACCACCATCACCACCCTCACCACCCTCACCACCCTCACCACCCTCACCACCCTCACCCACCCTCACCACCCTCACCACCATCACCACCATCACCACCCTCACCACCCTCACCCACCCTCACCACCCTCACCACCCTCACCACCCTCACCCACCCTCACCACACTCACCACCATCACCACCCTCACCCACCCTCACCACCCTCACCACCATCACCACCCTCACCACCCTCACCACCCTCACCACCATCACCACCATCACCACCCTCACCCTCACCACCATCACCATCACCACCCTCACCACCCTCACCACCATCACCACCATCACCACTCACCCTTACCACTCACCCTCACCACCATCACCACCCTCACCACCATCACCACCATCACCACCATCACCACCATCACCACTCACCCTCACCACTCACCCTCACCACCATCATCACCATCACCACCATCACCACCCTCACCTCACTCACCTCACCACCCCCACCACTCACCCTCACCACCATCACCACCATCACCACCATCACCACTCACCCTCACCTCTCACCCTCACCACACTCACCACCATCACCACCCTCACCACCCTCACCACCATCACCACCCTCACCACCCTCACCACCCTCTCCACCCTCCACCTCACCACCCTCACCACCATCACCACCATCATCACACTCACCCTCACCACCATCACCACACTCACCCTCACCACCCTCACCACCCTCACCACCATCACCACCATCACCACCATCACCACCGTCACCACCATCACCACCCTCACCACCCTCACCACCCTCTCCACCCTCCACCTCACCACCCTCACCACCATCACCACCATCACCACACCATCACACACCTCACCACCCTCACCACCCTCACCACCATCACCACCATCACCACCGTCACCACCCTCACCACCCTCACCACCCTCACCACCCTCCACCTCACCACCCTCACCACCATCACTACCATCAACACCATCACCATCATCACCACCACCCTCACCACCCTCACCACCATCATGTAGCTGGAGAGAGAGGGCATCTTCATGGAAGACACAGCATGGTGAGCGTCACCCTCACTCACTCACCCCTCACCACTCACCCCTCACCCTCACCACTCACCACACTCACCACCATCACCACCCTCACCCACCCTCACCACCCTCACCACCATCACCACCATCACCACCCCTCACCACCCTCACCACCCTCACCACCATCACCACCCTCACCACCCTCACCACCCTCACCACCATCACCACCCTCACCACCCTCACCACCCTCACCACCATCACCACCCTCACCACCCTCACCACCCTCACCACCCTCACCACCCTCACCACCATCACCACTCACCCTTACCACTCACCCTCACCACCATCACCACCATCACCACCATCACCACCCTCACCACCCTCACCACCATCACCACCATCACCACCCTCACCACCCTCACCACCCTCACCACCATCACCACCATCACCACTCACCCTTACCACTCACCCTCACCACCATCACCACCCTCACCACCTCACCACACTCACCACCCTCACCACACTCACCACCATCACCACCCTCACCCACCCTCACTACCATCAACACCATCACCACCATCACCACCACCTCACCCACCCTCACCACCATCATGTAGCTGGAGAGAGAGGGCATCTTCATGGAAGACACAGCATGGGTGAGTGTCACCCTCACTCACTCACCCCTCACCACTCACCCTCACTCACTCACCCTCACCACTCACCCCTCACCACTCACCCTCACTCTCACTCACCCTCACCACTCACCCCTCACCACTCACCCTCACTCACCACACTCACTACCATCAACACCATCACCACCATCACCACCATCACCACACTCACCACCATCACCTCACCACCATCACCACCATCACCTCACCACTCACCCTCACCACCATCACCACCCTCACCACCATCACCACCATCACCACCATCACCACTCACCCTCACCACTCACCCTCACCACCATCACCACCATCACCACCATCACCACTCACCCTCACCACTCACCCTCACCACCATCACCACCATCACCACCATCACCACCCTCACCTCACTCACCTCACCACCCCCACCACTCACCATCACCACCCTCACCACCATCACCACCATCACCACCATCACCACTCACCCTCACCACTCACCCTCACCACCCTCACCACCATCACCATCACCACACTCACCACCCTCACCACCATCACCACCATCACCACCCTCACCCTCACCACCATCACCATCACCACACTCACCCTCACCACCACCCTCACCACCATCATCACCACCCTCACCACCCTCACCGCCATCATCACCACCCTCACCACCCTCACCACCCTCACCACCATCATCACCACCCTCACCACCCTCACCACCCTCACCTCACCACCCCCACCACCCTCACCACCCTCACCACCCTCTCCACCCTCCACCTCACCACCCTCACCACCATCACCACCCTCACCACCATCACTACCATCAACACCATCACCACCATCACCACCATCATCATCACCACCCTCACCACCATCACCACCCTCACCACCGTGACCACACTCACCATCATCACCACCCTCACTCACCCACCATCACCACACTCACCACCCTCACCACTACCACCCTCACCACTATCACTACCATCAACACCATCACCATCATCACCACCACCCTCACCACACTCACCATCATCACCACCCTCACCTCACCACCCTCACCACCCTCACCTCACCATCATCACCCTCACCACCCTCACCACCCCCTCACCACCCTTAGTTGTGCGCCTTTTATGCGTCATCTGGTCCAACACCAATGGAGACTAGGCTCTAAGAAAAGCTGTCTCGGGTGTGGACCAATCAACTTCAAGGACAGTGCATATCATCATCATCAGAGTTGTTTCTTTTGTTTGCATTTTGACTGCTTGTGTTGTGGTTATTGCAAACGTGATGCCTTGTATAAAGGTGTCAGTTTTTGTACCAGTTAAAAGGGTAAAAACCTATCACTATATTTAGCATTTTTGACTGCTTGTGTTGTGGTTATTGCAAACATGATGCCTCGTATAAAGGTGTCAGTTTTGTTGCCAGATAAAAGGGTTTAAAACCTATTACTATATTTAGCATTTTGACTGCTTGTGTTGTGGTTATTGCAAACATGATGCCTCGTATAAAGGTGTCAGTTTTTTGTACCAGTTGAAAGGGTAAAAACCTATCACTATATTTAGCATTTTGACTGCTTGTGTTGTGGTTATTGCAAACGTGATGCCTCGTATAAAGGTGTCAGTTTTGTTGCCAGATAAAAGGGTTTAAAACCTATTACTCTATCTTGCTACTGGCAAAGGAGGTTTCATAACACTGGTCAACAACAAAAAAAACATTTTTTTCTGGCCTGGACTTTTGCAGCTGTTCTAGACTAATTTCAGGGGTGCCGATTCCAAATCTGATTTGCTCAGATTTGCTCCGTCACATCTCATTTTTATGCTATCGGCATACCCCCATTTTCTTAGGTTTTTTTTTTAGGTAAAGTCACCGTGCAGGTAAAAAAATTAAAATTAATAAAAGTAAAATAAAATAAAAATCACGACGTTTCGGAGGCAACACAAGCTTCCGTCCTCAGGTGGAACCGTTACAGCCCACGACAGCTTTGTCAAGCGAATGAGAGATTGCAAGAGCTACCACTCCGTTTGTATATAATGGTTGGAGAGGGGGGAAGGTCCAAGTACGGCACACTTTTTATTAATATGGTAAGGTGAGGTTTAAGACTAAGAACGGACTGCATAACAAAAGGCTGAGCCTTTGTAATGGAGAGGTACGGTTTGTGACTACGCCTGGCCTACATAACAAAAGTGTGAAAAAACTAAACCTGGTAAAACATAATTTCAACCGTGATGACGGTTACAAACTGAGTAATCATTGGAAAGATGTGATTAGCCATGCAAAAAATGAATTAACTACACGTATGTGACCAATCTTATTGATTATTTGACAGACAACTATTACAGGTGTACCATCTTTAGTTGTCACAAACCATAACAATGGCTCACCCTCTTAAGCCTCACCTTACCATATTAATCAAAAGTTGTGCCGTACTTGGACCTTCCCCTCTCTCCAACCATTATACAAACGGAGTGGTAGCTCTTGCAATCTCTCATTCGCTTGATACACGAAAGCTTCAAATTTAGAATACCCCCATTTTCATCGCTTTTACCCGAAATTAACTCTGTCGCTTAAGATTGCAAGTCGTTGCGAATCGGTGACTTGCTTTAGTGTTTGAAACGCGCCGCTGCGTTTTCAGGATGGTGCGTTTATAACATAATTTCACGCAGACATCCACATTTACTTAATATTTTTCTTCCGCAGTTTTTATTGAAAATGCAATATTTGATATCTGAAAAAAAGCTGACGTGATAGACAAAAACTGATGCCGCATTTGGAATCAGCACCCCACAAAATGACCTTCATAACCGTTGGAAAAACTTATGCCAAAAAAAGTGTGTTGACCAGTGGATTATTCAACATCGCCTTGCCAGGCACGCTGAGGAGAGGCTTGCGGAGCCCCAATGCGGTTTCAGGAAAGGGCGGTCCTGCACAGATGCCATATTTTCTGTCCGTCTGCTACAGCAGAAGTGTAGGGAATTCCAACAAGACCTACGTCTCTGCTTTATTGACCTGGTCAAGGCCTATGATACCATCAGTAGGACTGGGGCTCTGGGTTGTTCTTCGTGCTTTCGGAGTCCCTGACCCTCTGCTCACGATCATTAAGGACCTTCGTGATGGTGAGCGGGCCCGGGTAAAACTACGTGGCCGGGAGTCGGAGCCTTTCCCTGTTCACCTTGGGGTACGACAGGGATGTGATAGACAAAAACGGATGCCAGATTTGGAATCGGAACCCCAAAATTACCTTAGCAAAACCGTTGGAAAACCTTGTGCCAGAAAAAGTGTGTTGACCAGTGTGTAATTTTTGTGTTTCCTCTGAACGTATAACCCTTAAAAACAAAGTAGTTCACTATAAATCCTTTATATGCGTGGCGGCTAGAGTCCTCTCGTCCTCTGGCTTGAGATGGCTGCCACCTATGGGTCAGATGATTGCCTGCCACCATTAAACAATTGGTCATTAAATATAATTTTTTTGTCCTGAAAAGTGTAAAATTTTTGGAAAAAAATTTCACGAACATTAATCGTCACGCACAACGAGTCTTTGTGGAAAATGTCAGCTCGATTGGATCACGGGAAGTGGGTTAAAAAACGACCGAAAGATTTGAACGGTCCAAAGCAAGCAAGCGAACTTAATATAAAGGATTTTAAAAATTAACCCGTAAAAACAAAGTTTTTCACTGTAAATCCTTCATATGCGTGGCATCGGTTTTATTTTATTATTCATTTCTGTTTTTCTTGAGTAAGAGTTTCATTTTTATCACATTGGTATTTTAAATAGAATATGAAAAAAAAAATTTCCTAAAAAGTGTAACATTTTGGAAAGTTTTTTTTCACGAAAATCAATTGTCACGCACAACGAGTCTGTGTGCACAATGTCAGCTCGATTGGATCACGGGAAGTGGGTTAAAAAACGACCGAAAGATTTGCACGGTCGCAAGCGCGCAAGCAAGCGAACTTAATATAAAGGATTTAACAAGTAAACCCGTAAAAACAAAGTTTTTCACTATAAATCCTTTATATGCGTCGCGGCTAGAGTCCTCTCGTCCTCTGGCTTGAGATGGCTGCCACCTATGGGTCAGATGATTGTCTGCCACCATTAAGCAATTGGTCATTAAATATAATATTTTAGTCCTAAAAAGTGTAACATTTTGGAATTTTTTTTCACGAAAATCAATTGTCTCGCACAACGAGTCTGTGTGCACAATGTCAGCTCGATTGGATCACGGGAAGTGGGTTAAAAAACGACCGAAAGATTTGAACGGTCGTAAGCGCGCAAGCAAGTGAACTTAATATAAAGGATTTAACAAGTAAACCCGTAAAAACAAAGTTTTTCACTATAAATCCTTGATATGCGTGGCGGCTAGAGTCCTCTCGTCCTCTGGCTTGATGGCTGCCACCTATGGGTCAGATGATTGTCTGCCACCATTAAGCAATTGGTCATTAAATATAATATTTTAGTCCTAAAAAGTGTAACATTTTGGAATTTTTTTTCACGAAAATCAATTGTCTCGCACAACGAGTCTGTGTGCACAATGTCAGCTCGATTGGATCACGGGAAGTGGGTTAAAAAACGACCGAAAGATTTGAACGGTCGTAAGCAAACAAGCAAGTGAACTTAATATAAAGGATTTAAAAAGAAAAGAGATGAGAGAGAGAGAGATGGGCTAGTGGCCGTTCGACAACCCTCGCTCTGAGCTTTACGGCTTTTCGGATTTCCCACGGCCGCCCTCCATTGGAGAACCAGCCCCCCTTGATTCTGATTTGCCGACCCCCTGAACTCCGACCCCCTGAACTCCGAACCCCTGAACTCTGACCCCCTGGCAGCTTCTACCTGGCGGAGATTGCGTTGGCGTTGGGGCATCTGCACTCGCACGGAATCATCTACAGAGACCTGAAACCTGAGAATGTCATGTTGAGTCCTCTCGGTGAGGGCCGTACACGCTGCACTATACACTATACACTACACTATACACTACACTATACACTACTACACTATATACTACATTATACACTATACACTACACTATACACTACACTATATACTACTACACTACACTATACACTACTACACTATATACTACATTATACACTACACTATATACTACTACACTACACTATACACTACACTATACACTACTACACTATACACTACACTACTACACTACACTATACACTACTACACTACACTATACACTACTACACTATACACTACACTATACACTACTACACTATACACTACACTACTACACTACACTATACACTACTACACTACACTATACACTACTACACTATACACTACACTATACACTACTACACTATATACTACATTATACACTACACTATACACTACTACACTACACTATACACTACACTATACACTACACTATACACTACTACACTATACACTACACTACTACACTACACTATATACTACTACACTACACTATACACTACTACACTACACTATACACTACTACACTACACTATACACTACACTATACACTACACTATACACTACACTATACACTACTACACTATACACTACTACACTATACACTACTACACTACACTATACACTACTACACTACACTATACACTACACTATACACTACACTATACACTACTACACTATACACTACTACACTATACACTACTACACTATACACTACTACACTACACTATACACTACTACACTATACACTACACTATACACTACACTATACACTACTACACTATACACTACTACACTATACACTACTACACTACTACACTATACACTACACTATACACTACTACACTATACACTACACTATACACTACTACACTATACACTACACTATACACTACTACACTATACACTACTACACTATACACTACACTATACACTACTACACTATACACTACTACACTATACACTACTACACTACACTACTACACTATACACTACACTATACACTACACTATACACTACTACACTACACTATACACTACTACACTACACTATACACTACTACACTACACTATACACTACACTATACACTACTACACTACACTATACACTACTACACTACACTATACACTACTACACTACACTATACACTACTACACTACACTATACACTACTACACTATACACTACTACACTATACACTATACACTACTACACTACACTATACACTACTACACTATACACTACTACACTACACTATACACTACTACACTATACACTACACTATACACTACACTACTACACTATACACTACACTATACACTACTACACTACACTATACACTACACTATACACTACACTATACACTACACTACTACACTACACTATACACTACTACACTACACTATACACTACACTATACACTACACTATACACTACACTACTACACTATACACTACTACACTACACTATACACTACACTATATACTACACTACTACACTATACACTACTACACTATATACTACTACACTATACACTACACTATACACTACACTATACACTACTACACTACACTATACACTACTACACTACACTATACACTACACTATACACTACTACACTACACTATACACTACACTATACACTACTGCACTATACACTAATACACTATATACTACATTATACACTACTACACTACACTATACACTACTACACTATACACTACACTATACACTACTACACTATACACTACACTACTACACTACACTATACACTACTACACTACACTATACACTACTACACTATACACTACACTATACACTACTACACTATACACTACACTACTACACTACACTATACACTACTACACTACACTATACACTACTACACTATACACTACACTATACACTACTACACTATATACTACATTATACACTACACTATACACTACTACACTACACTATACACTACACTATACACTACACTATACACTACTACACTATACACTACACTACTACACTACACTATATACTACTACACTACACTATACACTACTACACTACACTATACACTACTACACTACACTATACACTACACTATACACTACACTATACACTACACTATACACTACTACACTATACACTACTACACTATACACTACTACACTACACTATACACTACTACACTACACTATACACTACACTATACACTACACTATACACTACTACACTATACACTACTACACTATACACTACTACACTATACACTACTACACTACACTATACACTACTACACTACACTATACACTACACTATACACTACACTATACACTACTACACTATACACTACTACACTATACACTACTACACTACTACACTATACACTACACTATACACTACTACACTATACACTACACTATACACTACTACACTATACACTACACTATACACTACTACACTATACACTACTACACTATACACTACACTATACACTACTACACTATACACTACTACACTATACACTACTACACTACACTACTACACTATACACTACACTATACACTACACTATACACTACTACACTACACTATACACTACTACACTACACTATACACTACTACACTACACTATACACTACACTATACACTACTACACTACACTATACACTACTACACTACACTATACACTACTACACTACACTATACACTACTACACTACACTATACACTACTACACTATACACTATACACTACTACACTATACACTACTACACTACACTATACACTACTACACTATACACTACTACACTACACTATACACTACTACACTATACACTACACTATACACTACTACACTACTACACTATACACTACTACACTACACTATACACTACACTATACACTACACTACTACACTATACACTACACTATACACTACTACACTACACTATACACTACACTATACACTACACTATACACTACACTACTACACTACACTATACACTACTACACTACACTATACACTACACTATACACTACACTACTACACTATACACTACTACACTACACTATACACTACACTATATACTACACTACTACACTATACACTACTACACTATATACTACTACACTATACACTACACTATACACTACACTATACACTACTACACTACACTATACACTACTACACTACACTATACACTACACTATACACTACTACACTACACTATACACTACACTATACACTACTGCACTATACACTAATACACTATATACTACATTATACACTACTACACTACACTATACACTACTACACTATACACTACTACACTACACTATACACTACTACACTATACACTACATTATACACTACTACACTACACTATACACTACTACACTATACACTATACTATACACTACTACTCTACACTATACACTACTACACTATACACTACTACACTACACTATACACTACTACACTATACACTACACTATACACTACACTATACACTACTACACTATACACTACACTATACACTACTACACTATACACTACACTATACACCAGAGGTGGGACAAAGTCATTGTTATGCAAGTCCAAGTTGAGTCGCAAGTCATCAAATTCATGACTCGAGTCTGACTCGAGTCCAAGTCACATGACTCGAGTCCACACCTCTGCTATACACTACATTATACACTACTACTCTACACTATACACTACTACACTACACTATACACTACATTATACACTACTACACTATACACTATACACTACTACACTATACACTACACTATACACTACTACACTACACTATACACTACACTATACACTACACTATACACTACTACACTATACACTACTACACTATACACTACACTATACACTACATTATACACTACTACTCTACACTATACACTACTACACTACACTATACACTACATTATACACTACTACACTATACACTACTACACTATACACTACACTATACACTACACTATACACTATTACACTACACTATACACTACACTATACACTACACTATACACTACTACACTAGTGTAGTGTAGTAGTGTAGTAGTGTATAGTGTAGTAGTGTATAGTGTAGTGTATAGTGTAGTGTATAGTGTAGTAGTGTATAGTGTAGTGTAGTAGTGTATAGTGTAGTGTATAGTGTAGTGTATAGTGTAGTAGTGTATAGTGTAGTGTAGTAGTGTATAGTGTAGTAGTGTATAGTATAGTAGTGTATAGTGTAGTGTATAGTGTAGTAGTGTATAGTGTAGTGTATAGTGTAGTAGTGTATAGTGTAGTAGTGTATAGTGTAGTGGATAGTGTAGTAGTGTATAGTGTAGTGGATAGTGTAGTAGTGTATAGTGTAGTGTAGTAGTGTATAGTGTAGTGTAATAGTGTATAGTATAGTAGTGTATAGTGTAGTGTATAGTGTAGTAGTGTATAGTGTAGTAGTGTATAGTGTAGTGGATAGTGTAGTAGTGTATAGTGTAGTAGTGTATAGTGTAGTAGTGTATAGTGTAGTGTATAGTGTAGTAGTGTATAGTGTAGTGTAATAGTGTATAGTGTAGTAGTGTATAGTGTAGTAGTGTATAGTGTAGTGGATAGTGTAGTAGTGTATAGTAGTGTATAGTGTAGTAGTGTATAGTGTAGTAGTGTATAGTGTAGTGTATAGTGTAGTAGTGTATAGTAGTGTATAGTGTAGTAGTGTATAGTGTAGTAGTGTATAGTGTAGTGTATAGTGTAGTAGTGTATAGTGTAGTAGTGTATAGTGTAGTGTATAGTGTAGTAGTGTATAGTGTAGTAGTGTATAGTGTAGTGTATAGTGTAGTAGTGTATAGTGTAGTAGTGTATAGTGTATAGTATAGTAGTGTATAGTGTAGTGTATAGTGTAGTAGTGTATAGTGTAGTAGTGTATAGTGTAGTGGATAGTGTAGTAGTGTATAGTGTAGTAGTGTATAGTGTAGTAGTGTATAGTGTAGTAGTGTATAGTGTAGTAGTGTATAGTGTAGTAGTGTATAGTGTAGTGTATAGTGTAGTAGTGTATAGTGTAGTGTAATAGTGTATAGTGTAGTAGTGTATAGTGTAGTAGTGTATAGTGTAGTGGATAGTGTAGTAGTGTATAGTGTAGTGTATAGTGTAGTAGTGTATAGTAGTGTATAGTGTAGTAGTGTATAGTGTAGTAGTGTATAGTGTAGTGTATAGTGTAATAGTGTATAGTATAGTAGTGTATAGTGTAGTGTATAGTGTAGTAGTGTATAGTGTAGTGTAGTAGTGTATAGAGTAGTGTATAGTGTAGTGTAGTAGTGTATAGTGTAGTAGTGTATAGTGTAGTGTAGTAGTGTGTAGTGTAGTAGTGTATAGTGTAGTGTATAGTGTAGTAGTGTATAGAGTAGTGTAGTAGTGTATAGAGTAGTGTATAGTGTAGTGTATAGTGTAGTAGTGTATAGTGTAGTGTATAGTGTAATAGTGTATAGTATAGTAGTGTATAGTGTAGTGTATAGTGTAGTAGTGTATAGTGTAGTGTAGTAGTGTATAGAGTAGTGTATAGTGTAGTGTAGTAGTGTATAGTGTAGTAGTGTGTAGTGTAGTAGTGTATAGTGTAGTGTATAGTGTAGTGTAGTAGTGTATAGTGTAGTGTAGTAGTGTATAGTGTAGTAGTGTATAGTGTCGTGTGTAGTGTATAGTGTAGTGTATAGTGTAGTAGTGTATAGAGTAGTGTAGTAGTGTATAGTGTAGTGTATAGTGTAGTAGTGGTAACAGCACTTGCCCCTAGCGTCCCGTGGAGGCTACACGGGACACCTTTGCCTGTGTCTCTCTGCAGGCCACGTGAAGCTGACGGACTTTGGACTCTGCAAGGAGTCCATCCATGACGGCAGCGTCACGCACACCTTCTGTGGCACCATCGAGTACATGTGAGGGCACACGCATGCTACACGCATGTTACACGCATGTTACACACGTTACATGTATGTCAC
>NC_136343.1:5824705-5862205 GCF_964198595.1 Lampetra fluviatilis | reverse complement strand
CACTCACTCACTCACTCAGTCACTCACTCAGTCACTCACTCAGTCACTCACTCACCCACTCACTCACTCACTCAGTCACTCACTCAGTCACTCACTCACTCACTCACCCACCCACTCACCCACTCACTCACTCACTCAGTCACTCACTCACCCACTCACTCACTCACCCACTCACCCACTCACTCACTCACCCACTCACTCACTCACTCACCCACTCACTCACCCACTCACTCACTCACTCACCCACTCACTCACTCACTCACTCACCCACTCACTCACCCACTCACTCACTCACCCACTCACCCACTCACTCACTCACTCAGTCACTCACCCACCCACTCACTCACTCACTCACTCACCCACTCACTCACTCACCCACTCACTCACCCACTCACTCAGTCACTCACTCACTCACTCACCCACTCACTCACTCACCCACTCACTCACTCAGTCACTCACCCACCCACCCACTCACTCACTCACTCACCCACTCACTCACTCACCCACTCACCCACTCACCCACTCACCCACTCACTCACTCACCACTCACTCACCACTCACTCACTCACTCACCACCCACTCACCCACTCACTCACTCACTCACCACCCACTCACCCACCCACTTACCACTCAGTCACTCACCACTCACTCACCACTCACTCACCACTCACTCACCACTCAGTCACTCACTCACTCACCACTCACTCACCACTCACTCACTCACCACTCACTCACTCACCACTCACTCACTCACCACTCACTCACTCACTCACCCACTCACTCAGTCACTCACTCACTCACCCACTCACTCACCACTCACTCACTCACTCACCCACTAACTCACTCACTCAGTCACTAACTCACTCACTCACCCACTCACTCACTCACTCACTCACTCACCCACTCACTCACTCACTCACTCACCCACTCACTCAGTCACTCACTCACTCACTCACCTACTCACTCACCCACTCACTCACTCACTCACCCACTCACTCAGTCACTCACTCACTCACCTACTCACTCACTCACCCACTTACTCACCCACTCACTCACTCACCTACTCACTCACTCACCACTCACTCACCACTCACTCACTTACCACTCACTCACTCACCACTCACTCACCACTCACTCACCCACTCACTCACTCACCACTCACTCACTCACTCACCCACTCACTCACCACTCACTCACTTACCACTCACTCACTCACCACTCACTCACCACTCACTCACCCACTCACTCACTCACCCACCCACTCACCACTCACTCACCACTCACTCACTCACTCACTCACTCACCCACTCACTCACCACTCACTCACCCACTCACTCACTCACTCACCACTCAGTCACTCACTCACTCACTCACCACTCACCACTCACTCACCACTCACTCACCACTCACTCACCCACTCACTCACTCACCACTCACCACTCAGTCACTCACTCACTCACCACTCACTCACCACTCACTCACCACTCACTCACCACTCACTCACCACTCACTCAGTCACTCACTCAGTCACTCACCCACTCACTCAGTCACTTACTCACTCACTCACCCACTCACTCACTCACTCACCCACTCACTCACTCACCACTCATTCACTCACTCACTCACCACTCACTCACCACTCACTCACTCACTCACTCAGTCAGTCACCCACTCACTCAGTCACTCACTCACCCACACACTCACTCACGCACCCACTCACTCACCACTCACTCACCACTCACTTACCCACTCACTCACTCACCCACCCACTCACCACTCACTCACCACTCACTCACTCACTCACCCACTCACTCACCACTCACTCACTCACTCACCACTCACTCACCCACTCACTCACTCACCACTCAGTCACTCACTCACTCACCACTCACCACTCACTCACCACTCACTCACCACTCACTCACCACTCACTCACCCACTCACCACTCACCATTCACCACTCAGTCACTCACTCAGTCACTCACCCACTCACTCAGTCACTTACTCACTCACTCACTCACCCACTCACTCACTCACCACTCATTCACTCACCACTCACTCAGTCACTCACTCACTCACCACTCACTCACCACTCACTCAGTCACTCACTCAGTCACTCACCCACTCACTCAGTCACTTACTCACTCACTCACTCACCCACTCACTCACTCACTCACCCACTCACTCACTCACCACTCATTCACTCACTCACTCACCACTCACTCACCACTCACTCACTCACCTACTTACTCAGTCACTCACTCAGTCACTCACTCAGTCACTCAGTCACTCACTCACCACTCACTCAGTCAGTCACTCACTCAGTCACTCACTCACTCACCCACTCACTCAGCCACTCACTCACCACTCACTCACTCACCCACTCACTCACCACTCACTCACCCACTCAGTCACTCACTCAGTCAGTCACCCACTCACTCAGTCACTCACTCACCCACACACTCACTCACCACTCACTCACTCACTCACTCACCCACTCCGTCACTCACTCAGTCACTCACTCACCCACTCACTCACCACTCACTCACCCACTCAGTCACTCACTCAGTCAGTCACCCACTCACTCACCACTCAATCACTCACCACTCACTCACTCACTCACCACTCACTCAGTCACTCACTCACTCACCACTCACTCACCACTCAGTCAGTCACTCAGTCACTCAGTCACTCACTCACTCACCACTCACTCACTCACTCACCGACTCACTCACTCACTCAGTCACTCACTCACTCACCCGCTCACTCACTCACTCACTCACCACTCACTCACTCACTCACCCACTCACTCACTCACTCACCACTCACTCAGTCACTCACTCAGTCACCCACTCACTCAGCCACTCACTCACCACTCACTCACTCACTCACCCACTCACTCACCACTCACTCACCCACTCAGTCACTCACTCAGTCAGTCACCCACTCACTCAGTCACTCACTCACCCACACACTCACTCACGCACCCACTCACTCACCACTCACTCACCCACTCCGTCACTCACTCAGTCACTCACTCACCCACTCACTCACCACTCACTCACCCACTCAGTCACTCACTCACTCACCCACTCACTCACCACTCAATCACTCACTCAGTCACTCACTCACCCACTCACTCACCACTCACTCACCCACTCAGTCACTCACTCACTCACCCACTCACTCACCCACTCAGTCACTCACTCACTCACCCACTCACTCACTCACCACTCATTCACTCACTCACTCACTACTCACTCACCACTCACTCACTCACTCACCTACTTACTCAGTCACTCACTCAGTCACTCACTCAGTCACTCAGTCACTCACTCACCACTCACTCAGTCACTCACTCAGTCACTCACTCACCCACTCACTCAGCCACTCACTCACCACTCACTCACCCACTCAGTCACTCACTCAGTCAGTCACCCACTCACTCAGTCACTCACTCACCCACACACTCACTCACGCACCCACTCACTCACCACTCACTCACTCACCCACTCCGTCACTCACTCAGTCACTCACTCACCCACTCACTCACCACTCACTCACCCACTCAGTCACTCACTCAGTCAGTCACCCACTCACTCACCACTCAATCACTCACCACTCACTCACTCACCACTCACTCAGTCACTCACTCACTCACCACTCACTCACCACTCAGTCAGTCACTCAGTCACTCAGTCACTCACTCACCACTCACTCACTCACCGACTCACTCACTCACTCAGTCACTCACTCACTCACTCACCCGCTCACTCACTCACTCACCACTCACTCACTCACCCACTCACTCACTCACCACTCACTCACCCACTCAGTCACTCACTCAGTCAGTCACCCACTCACTCAGTCACTCACTCACCCACTCACTCACCACTCACTCACCCACTCACTCACTCACCACTCACTCACCCACTCAGTCACTCACTCAGTCAGTCACCCACTCACTCAGTCACTCACTCACCCACTCACTCACCACTCACTCACCCACTCACTCACTCACCACTCACTCACCCACTCAGTCACTCACTCAGTCAGTCACCCACTCACTCACCACTCAATCACTCACCAATCACTCACCACTCACTCACTGGTGATGATGATGATGATGATGTTGATGATGATGGTGTTGATGTTGTTGATGATGTTGATGGTTGTATTGATGGTGATGATGTTGATGATGAAGTTGATGATGTTGATGATGATGTTGATGATGATGATGTTGATGATGATGATGTTGATGATGTTGTTGATGATGATGTTGATGATGATGTTGATGATGATGTTGATGATGATGATGATGTTGATGATGATGTTGTTGATGATGTTGTTGTTGATGATGTTGATGATGTTGTTGATGTTGTTGATGATGTTGTTGATGATGTTGTTGATGTTGTTGATGATGATGATGATAATGTTGATATTGATGTTGATGCTGATATTGATGATGATGTTGTTGATGTTGGTGTTGATGTTGATGATATTGATGCTGATGATGATGATGATGATGTTGATAATGTTGATGATGTTGGTGTTCATGTCGTAGCAATCAGAGGATGACGTTCGACACTTTGACGCCAAGTTCACGAAGCAGCCTCCTGTGGACAGTCCAGATGAGAACGCTTTGAGCCACAGCGCAGATCTTGTCTTCCAGGTGAGATGTTGACTACCTCCTATAGAACCACAGAGACCCACAGAGACCCACAGGGACCCACAGAGACCCACAGAGACTCACAGGGACCCACAGGGACCCACAGAGACTCACAGAGACCCACAGAGACACACAGAGACTCACAGAGACCCACAGAGACCCACAGAGACACACAGAGACCCACAGAGACCCACAGAGACCCACAGAGACTCACAGAGACCCACAGAGACCCACAGAGACACACAGAGACTCACAGAGACCCACAGAGACCCACAGAGACACACAGAGACCCACAGAGACCCACAGAGACCCACAGAGACCCACAGAGACTCACAGAGACCCACAGAGACTCACAGAGACACACAGATACCCACAGAGACTCACAGAGACTCACAGAGACCCACAGAGACACACAGAGACTCACAGAGACCCACAGAGACTCACAGAGACACACAGATACCCACAGAGACTCACAGAGACACACAGAGACACACAGAGACCCACAGAGACCCACAGAGACCCACAGAGACTCACAGAGACCCACAGAGACTCACAGAGACACACAGATACCCACAGAGACTCACAGAGACTCACAGAGACCCACAGAGACACACAGAGACTCACAGAGACCCACAGAGACTCACAGAGACACACAGATACCCACAGAGACTCACAGAGACACACAGAGACACACAGAGACTCACAGAGACCCACAGAGACCCACAGAGACACACAGAGACTCACAGAGACCCACAGAGACACACAGAGACTCACAGAGACCCACAGAGACCCACAGAGACCCACAGAGACCCACAGAGACTCACAGAGACACACAGATACCCACAGAGACTCACAGAGACTCACAGAGACCCACAGAGACACACAGAGACTCACAGAGACCCACAGAGACTCACAGAGACACACAGATACCCACAGAGACTCACAGAGACACACAGAGACCCACAGAGACCCACAGAGACCCACAGAGACTCACAGAGACCCACAGAGACTCACAGAGACACACAGAGACTCACAGAGACTCACAGAGACCCACAGAGACTCACAGAGACCCACAGGGACCCACAGAGACCCACAGAGACCCACAGAGACCCACAGAGACACACAGAGACCCACAGAGACCCACAGAGACCCACAGAGACTCACAGAGACCTACAGAGACTCACAGAGACCCACAGAGACTCACAGAGACACACACAGACTCACAGAGACCCACAGAGACTCACATAGACACACAGAGACTCATAGAGAAACACAGGGACCCACATAGACTCACAGAGACCCACAGAGACACACAGAGACCCACAGAGACACACAGAGACACACAGAGACCCACAGAGACTCACAGAGACACACAGAGACCCACAGAGACCCACAGAGACCCACAGAGACACACAGAGACCCACAGAGACTCACTGAGACTCACAGAGACCCACAGAGACTCACAGAGACACACAGAGACCCACAGAGACCCACAGAGACCCACAGAGACCCACAGAGACTCACAGAGACTCACAGAGACCCACAGAGACTCACAGAGACCCACAGAGACACACAGAGACTCACAGAGATACACAGAGACCCACAGAGACCCACAGGGACCCACAGAGACACACAGAGACACACAGAGACTCACAGAGACCCACAGAGACCCACAGGGACCCACAGAGACTCACAAAGACTCACAGAGACACACAGAGACCCACAGAGACCCACAGAGACCCACAGAGACACACAGAGACCCACAGAGACCCACATAGACCCACAGAGACACACAGAGACCCACAGAGACCCACAGAGACCCACAGAGACCCACAGAGACCCACAGAGACCCACAGAGACTCACAGAGACACACAGAGACACACAGAGACACACAGAGACCCACAGAGACTCACAGAGACCCACAGAGACCCACAGAGACCCACAGAGACCCACAGAGACTCACAGAGACACACAGAGACCCACAGAGACCCACAGAGACACACAGAGACCCACAGAGACCCACAGAGACCCACAGAGACTCACAGAGACCTACAGAGACCTACAGAGACACACAGAGACCCACAGGGATCCAGAGATCCAAATAAACTCATGCTAAAAGGCAAACCAACCCACTCACCCACTCACCCACCCACCCACCCAGCCACTCACCCACCCAACCAGCCACTCAACCACCCACTCACTCACCCACTCACCCCCCCACTCACCCACTCACCCACCCACCCACCCACCCACTCACTCACTCACCCACTCACCCACCCACTCACCCACCCAGCCACACACCCACTCACCCACCCACTCACCCACCCAGCCACACACCCACTCACTCACCCACTCACCCCCCCACTCACCCACCCACCCACTCACTCACCCACTCACCCACCCACCCACTCACTCACCCACTCACTCACCCACCCACTCACCCACCCAGCCACACACCCACTCACCCACCCACTTACCCCCCCACTCACCCACCCACCCACTCACTCACCCACTCACCCCCCCACTCACGCACCCACCCACCCACTCACTCACCCACTCACTCACCCACTCACCCACCCACCCACTCACTCACCCACTCACCCACCCACCCACTCACTCACCCACTCACTCACCCACTCACCCACCCACTCACCCACCCAGCCACACACCCACTCACCCACCCACTCACCCACCCAGCCACACACCCACTCACTCACCCACTCACCCCCCCACTCACCCACCCACCCACTCACTCACCCACTCACCCACCCACCCACTCACTCACCCACTCACCCACCCACCCACTCACTCACCCACCCACCCACTCACCCACCCAGCCACACACCCACTCACCCACCCACTCACCCCCCCACTCACCCACCCACCCACTCACTCACCCACTCACCCCCCCCACTCACGCACCCACCCACCCACTCACTCACTCACCCACTCACCCACCCACCCACCCACTCACTCACCCACTCACCCACTCACCCACCCACTCACCCACCCAGCCACACACCCACTCACCCACCCACTCACCCACCCACTCACCCACCCAGCCACACACCCACTCACTCACCCACTCACCCACCCACCCACTCACTCACCCACTCACTCACCTACCCACCCACTCACTCACCCACTCACTCACCCACCCACCCACTCACTCACCCACTCACTCACTCACCCACCCACCCACTCACTCACCCACTCACCCACCCACCCACTCACTCACCTACTCACTCACCCACTCACCCACCCACTCACCCACCCAGCCACACACCCACTCACCCACCCACCCAGCCACACACCCACTCACTCACCCACTCACCCACCCAGCCACACACCCACTCACTCACCCACTCACCCACCCACCCACTCACTCACCCACTCACTCACCCACCCACTCACCCACTCACTCACCCACTCACCCACCCACCCACTCACTCACCCACTCACTCACCCACTCACCCACCCACCCAGCCACCCACCCACTCACCCACCCAGCCACACACCCACTCACTCACCCACTCACCCCCCCACTCACCCACCCACCCACTCACTCACCCACTCACCCACCCACCCACTCACTCACCCACCCACCCACCCACCCACTCACCCACCCAGCCACACACCCACTCACCCACCCACTCACCCCCCCACTCACCCACCCACCCACTCACTCACCCACTCACCCCCCCACTCACGCACCCACCCACTCACTCACTCACCCACTCACCCACCCACCCACCCACCCACTCACTCACCCACTCACTCACCCACTCACCCACCCACTCACCCACCCAGCCACACACCCACTCACCCACCCACTCACCCACTCACTCACCCACTCACTCACCCAGCCACACACCCACTCACTCACCCACCCACCCAGCCACACACCCACTCACCCACCCACTCACCCACCCACTCACCCACCCACTCACCCACCCACTCACCCACCCACCCAGCCACCCACCCACCCACCCACCCACTCACCCACCCACTCACCCACCCAACCACTCACTCACTCACCCACCCACTCACCCACCCAGCCACACACCCACTCACTCACTCACCCACCCACCCACCCACTCACTCACCCACCCACTCACCCCCCCACTCACGCACCCACCCACCCACTCACTCACTCACTCACCCACCCAACCACTCACTCACCCACTCACCCCCCCACTCACCCACCCAGCCACACACCCACTCACTCACCCACTCACCCACCCACCCACTCACTCACCCACTCACCCACTCACCCACCCACCCACCCACCCACTCACTCACTCACCCACTCACTCATCCACTCACCCACCCACTCACCCACCCAGCCACCCACCCACTCACTCACCCACCCACCCAGCCACACACCCACTCACTCACCCACCCACCCTGCCACACACCCACTCACCCACCCACTCACCCACCCAGCCACACACCCACTCACTCACTCACTCACCCACCCAGCCACACACCCACTCACTCACCCACCCACCCAGCCACACACTCACTCACCCACTCACTCACCCACCCACCCACTCACTCACCCACTCA
Source organism: Lampetra fluviatilis (assembly GCF_964198595.1). Classification (NCBI taxonomy): domain Eukaryota; kingdom Metazoa; phylum Chordata; class Hyperoartia; order Petromyzontiformes; family Petromyzontidae; genus Lampetra; species Lampetra fluviatilis. The sequence goes on along the minus strand of NC_136343.1, from coordinate 5,852,966 downwards.
CTCACCCACTCACCCACCCACTCACCCACCCAGCCACCCACCCACTCACCCACCCAGCCACACACCCACTCACTCACCCACTCACCCCCCCACTCACCCACCCACCCACTCACTCACCCAGCCACACACCCACTCACCCACCCACTCACCCACTCACTCACCCACTCACTCACCCAGCCACACACCCACTCACTCACCCACCCACCCAGCCACACACCCACTCACCCACCCACTCACCCACCCACTCACCCACCCACCCACCCACTCACCCACCCAGCCACCCACCCACCCACCCACTCACCCACCCACCCACTCACCCACCCACCCACCCACTCACCCACCCAACCACTCACTCACTCACTCACCCACCCACTCACCCACCCAGCCACACACCCACTCACCCACTCACTCACTCACCCACCCACCCACCCACTCACTCACCCACCCACTCACCCCCCCACTCACGCACCCACCCACCCACTCACTCACTCACTCACCCACCCAACCACTCACTCACCCACTCACCCCCCCACTCACCCACCCAGCCACACACCCACTCACTCACCCACTCACCCACCCACCCACCCACTCACTCACTCACCCACTCACCCACCCACCCACCCACCCACTCACTCACTCACCCACTCACTCATCCACTCACCCACCCACTCACCCACCCACTCACCCACCCAGCCACCCACCCACCCACTCACTCACCCACCCACCCAGCCACACACCCACTCACTCACCCACCCACCCAGCCACACACCCACTCACCCACCCACTCACCCACCCAGCCACACACCCACTCACTCACTCACCCACCCAGCCACACACCCACTCACTCACCCACCCACTCACCCCCCCACTCACGCACCCACCCACTCACTCACTCACCCACTCACCCACCCACCCACTCACTCACCCACTCACTCACCCACTCACCCACCCACTCACCCACCCAGCCACACACCCACTCACCCACCCACTCACCCACTCACTCACCCACTCACTCACCCAGCCACACACCCACTCACTCACCCACCCACCCAGCCACACATCCACTCACCCACCCACTCACCCACCCACTCACCCACCCACCCACTCACCCACCCACCCACCCAGCCACCCACCCACCCACCCACCCACTCACCCACCCACCCACCCACCCACCCACCCACTCACCCAACCACTCACTCACTCACCCACCCACTCACCCACCCAGCCACACACCCACTCACCCACTCACTCACTCACCCACCCACCCACCCACTCACTCACCCACCCACTCACCCCCCCACTCACGCACCCACCCACCCACTCACTCACCCACCCAACCACTCACTCACCCACTCACCCCCCCACTCACCCACCCAGCCACACACCCACTCACTCACCCACTCACCCACCCACCCACTCACTCACCCACTCACTCACCCACCCACCCACCCACCCACCCACTCACTCACTCACCCACTCACTCATCCACTCACCCACCCACTCACCCACCCAGCCACCCACCCACTCACTCACCCACCCACCCAGCCACACACCCACTCACTCACCCACCCACCCAGCCACACACCCACTCACCCACCCACTCACCCACCCAGCCACCCACCCACTCACTCACTCACCCACCCACCCAGCCACACACCCACTCACTCACCCACCCACCCAGCCACACACCCACTCACCCACCCAGCCACACACCCACTCACTCACCCACCCACCCAGCCACACACCCACTCACTCACCCACCCACCCAGCCACACACCCACTCACCCACCCACTCACCCACCCAGCCACACACCCACTCACTCACCCACCCACCCAGCCACACACCCACTCACTCACCCACCCACCCAGCCACACACCCACTCACTCACCCACTCACCCACCCACTCACCCACCCAGCCACCCACCCACTCACTCACCCACCCACCCAGCCACACACCCACTCACTCACCCACCCACCCAGCCACACACCCACTCACCCACCCACTCACCCACCCAGCCACACACCCACTCACTCACTCACCCACCCAGCCACACACCCACTCACCCACCCACCCACTCACCCACCCACTCACCCACTCACCCACCCAGCCACACACCCACTCACCCACCCACTCACCCACCCAGCCACCCACTCACTCACTCACCCACTCACCCACCCAGCCACACACCCACTCACCCACCCACCCACTCAGACACCCACCCACTCACCCACCCACCCACTCACCCACCCACGCACCCACCCACGCACCCACCCACCCACTCACCCACCCACCCACTCACTCACTCACTCACCCACTAACTCACCCACTCACCCACCCACTCACCCACCCACCCACTCACCCACTCACTCACCCACTCACCCCTTTTCCCGCCCCTCCCCCCGCTCCCCCCTCCCCCTCCCCCCCCCCGCCCCTCCCCCCCCCAGGGCTTCACCTACGTGGCCCCGTCTGTGCTTCACAGCGTCAAGGAGCGATTCTCCTTCCAGCCAAAAGTTCGCTCCCCACGCTGCAGAGCCCACAGCGGGGGCAGCAGCCCCCCCCACTCGGCCCTCAGGTGGGTGGGGGGGGGGGTTGGGGGGGGGTGGGGGGGGTGAGTGGGTGCGTGGGTGGGTGGGTGAGTGAGTGGGTGGGTGGGTGAGTGGGTGGGTGGGTGGGTGGGTGAGTGGGTGAATGGGTGGGTGGGTGAGTGGGTGGGTGGGTGAGTGGGTGGGTGGAGTGGGTGGGTGGAGTGGGTGCGTGGGTGGGTGAGTGGGTGGGTGGCTGGGTGGGTGAGTGGGTGGGTGGGTGAGTGGGTGGGTGAGTGGGTGGGTGGGTCGGTGGGTGAGTGGGTGGCTGGGTGGGTGAGTGGGTGAGTGGGTGGGTGAGTGGGTGGGTGGGTGGGTGGGCGGGTGGGTGGGCGGGCGAGCGGGCGGGCGGGCGGGCGAGCGGGCGGGCGGGCGGGCGGGCGAGCGGGCGGGCGGGCGAGCGGGCGGGCGGGTGAGCGGGCGGGCTGGGCGGGCGGGCTGGGCGGGCGGGGTGAGTGGGTGGGTGGGTGAGTGGGTGAGTGGGTGGGTGGGTGAGTGGCTGGGTGGGTGAGTGGCTGGGTGGGTGAGTGGCTGGGTGGGTGGATCTCTATGGGTCTCTGTGGGTCGTCAATGGGACGTTGCTTCCCTGCGTTGTCCGACGTTTCTCCTCCCCAGCCCAATCAAGTTCAACCTCTCGGAGCCGTTCATCGCTTGCCCCGCCGACCCCTCAGCCGGGAACGTCCCGGGTGGAGCGGGAGGAGCGGGAGGAACGGGAGTTGGGGGACCACCTCCCCGCTCCGCAGGAGGCAGGCCGGGAGGAAAAGCGCACCAAGATGGCCGACGGGGGGCAGCCGCATCATCGTCGTCGTCCAAGCACCGGGCGCACCACAGCCCCGCACACAACTCTTCCGCGCCCCTCCCGATCAAACCGGGGAAGGCGGGCAACGGCTGAAACCTCGGTCGGGGGCGGATGGAGGGGAGGGGGGGGCGGTGAAGATGCCAAATCCGTGACGGAAGGAAAAGAAAGAAACATTTAATGAGCATGGAGGTTGATGAATCGGTGAGGTCGTCTCGCCCTTCGTGGTGTAAAAAACAAAAATGGGCGACGCCACCCCCCCCCCCCTTTCCCCCCCTCTCACCTGTGTAAAAAAAAAAAAAAAAATGGCTGCCATCACGTGAACAAAATGGCCGCCCCCACGTAATAAAAATGGCCGCCCCCAGGTAAAAAAATGGACGCCATCACGTAAAAAAATGGACGCCCACAGAAACAAAATGGCCGCCCCCATGAAATAAAAATGGCCGCCCCATGTAAAAAAAATGGCTGCCCTCACAGAAACAAAATGGCCGCCCCCACGTAAAAAAATGGCTGCCATCATGTAAACAAAATGGCTGCCCCCATGTAAAAAAAATGGCCGCCTGCATGATAAAAAATGGGCGACTTTTTTTTTACCGCGGGGCGACCATTTTGTTTTCGGAGCTCAGGAACCCCCCCCCCACACACACGCGACCGGGGTGGTTGGGCAAAAAAGTTGTGGGGGGGGGGGGGGTGTTGGTGTGTGGGGGATTTAACTTAAAAGAAATAAAGATGAAGTGATGAACGGAGCTCCCGGTGGCTGTTGATTTGGTTGGACGGGACAGAGACGCACATTCACCACACAGAGACCCACAGACTCGCCACACAGAGACCCACAGACTCGCCACACAGAGACGCACAGACTCACCACACAGAGACGCACAGACTCACACACAGAGACCCACAGACTCTCCACACAGAGACCCACAGACTCACCACACAGAGACGCACAGACTCACCACACAGAGACGCACAGACTCACACACAGAGACCCACAGACTCTCCACACAGAGACCCACAGACTCACCACACAGAGACGCACAGACTCACCACACAGAGACCCACAGACTCACCACACAGAGACCCACACACTCGCCACACAGAGACGCACAGACTCACCACACAGAGACACATAGACTCTCCACACAGAGACCCACAGACTCGCCACACAGAGACGCACAGACTCACCACACAGAGACGCACAGACTCACCACACAGAGACGCACAGACTCACCACACAGAGACCCACAGACTCACCACACAGAGACACATAGACTCTCCACACAGAGACCCACAGACTCGCCACACAGAGACGCACAGACTCACCACACAGAGACGCACACTCACCACACAGACCCACACACACCACACAGAGACTCACCACACAGAAACCCACACACTCACCACACAGAGACCCACAGACTCACCACACAGAGAGCCACAGACTCACCACACAGAGAGCCACAGACTCACCACACAGAGACCCACACACTCACCACACAGAGACCCACAGACTCACCACACAGAGAGCCACAGACTCACCACACAGAGAGCCACAGACTCACCACACAGAGAGCCACAGACTCACCACACAGAGACGCACAGACTCACCACACAGAGACGCACAGACTCACACACAGAGACCCACAGACTCTCCACACAGAGACCCACAGACTCACCACACAGAGACGCACAGACTCACCACACAGAGACCCACAGACTCACCACACAGAGACCCACACACTCGCCACACAGAGACGCACAGACTCACCACACAGAGACACATAGACTCTCCACACAGAGACCCACAGACTCGCCACACAGAGACGCACAGACTCACCACACAGAGACGCACAGACTCACCACACAGAGACGCACAGACTCACCACACAGAGACCCACAGACTCACCACACAGAGACACATAGACTCTCCACACAGAGACCCACAGACTCGCCACACAGAGACGCACAGACTCACCACACAGAGACGCACACTCACCACACAGACCCACACACACCACACAGAGACTCACCACACAGAAACCCACACACTCACCACACAGAGACCCACAGACTCACCACACAGAGAGCCACAGACTCACCACACAGAGAGCCACAGACTCACCACACAGAGACCCACACACTCACCACACAGAGACCCACAGACTCACGACACAGAGAGCCACAGACTCACCACACAGAGAGCCACAGACTCACCACACAGAGAGCCACAGACTCACCACACAGAGAGCCACAGACTCACCACACAGAGACCCACAGACTCATCACACAGAGACCCACAGACTCACCACACAGAGACCCACAGACTCACCACACAGAGACCCACAGACTCACCACACAGAGACCCACAGACTCACCACACAGAGACCCACACACTCACCACACAGAGACCCACAGACTCATCACACAGAGACCCAAAGACTCACCACACAGACTCATCATCACACAGAGACCCACAGACTCACCACACAGAGACCCACACACTCACCACACAGAGACCCACAGACTCACCACACAGAGACCCACAGACTCACCACACAGAGACCCACACACTCACCACACAGAGACCCACAGACTCACCACACAGAGACCCACACACTCATCACACAGAGACCCACACACTCACCACACAGAGACCCACACACTCACCACACAGAGACCCACAGACTCATCACACAGAGACCCAAAGACTCACCACACAGACACAGACTCATCACACAGAGACCCACAGACCCACCACACAGAGACCCACACACTCACCACACAGAGACCCACAGACTCACCACACAGAGACCCACAGACTCACCACACAGACCCACACACTCACCACACAGAGACCCACACACTCACCACAGAGACCCACACACTCACCACACAGAGACCCACACACCACAGAGACCCACACACTCACCACACAGAGACCCACACACTCATCACACAGAGACCCACACAGAGACCCACAGACTCACCACACAGAGACCCACAGACTCACCACACAGACCCACACACTTACCACACAGAGACCCACACACTCACCACAGAGACCCACACACTCACCACACAGAGACCCACACACTCATCACACAGAGACCCACACACTCACCACACAGAGACCCACACACCACAGAGACCCACACACTCACCACACAGAGACCCACACACTCATCACACAGAGACCCACACACTCACCACACAGCCATAGACTCGCCGCAAAGAGAGCCATAGACTCACCACACAGACCCAAAAACGAACCACACAGAGAGCCATAGACTCACCACACAGAGACCCACACACTCACCACACAGAGACCCACACACTCACCACACAGAGACCCACAGACTCACCACACAGAGACCCACAGACTCACCACACAGACCCACACACTCACCACACAGAGACCCACACACTCACCACACAGAGACCCATAGACTCACCACACAGAGACCCACACACTCACCACACAGAGACCCATAGACTCACCACCACACAGAGACCCATAGACTCACCACACAGAGACCCACAGACTCACCACACATAGACCCACACACTGACCACACAGAGACCCATAGACTCATCACACAGAGACCCACAGACTCACCACACAGAGACCCACACACTGACCACACAGAGACCCATAGACTCACCACACAGAGACCCACAGACTCACCACACATAGACCCATAGACTGGCATCGATTTTTTTTATTGAAAACTTTCGATCTGCTGCTTGTGATTGTTGTTGTGGTGGCTGTTGTTGTTCCCACCAATGCACCTCCCGATTAGGGCGGTCGGCTACGTACGGTACGAAAGAAGTTCAACACAGACACACATACACACAGAGACACACACACAGACACACACACGCAGACACACGCAGACACACACAGAGACACACACACACAGAGACACACAGAGACACACACACACACAGAGACACACAGAGACACACACACAGATACACAGACACACGCAGAGACGCACAGAGACACACACACACACAGACACACACAGAGACACACACACACACGCAGACACACAGACACACACAGAGACACACAGAGACACACGCAGACACACAGACACACACAGAGACACACACACACAGACACACACAGAGACACACACACACACAGAGACACAGACGACAGGAGAGTGGGGGGGGGGTGTGCAAGTGGGGGGTAGTCGTTTTGTTGTTCACTTTCCTAGAGTAGTTTGTGTTGTTGTGTTGACTTTCCACTCCTCCGTGTCTCGCAGGACCAATGTTTCCAGAGCATTGGCCCCCACACAACTCTTACATTTATCATTTAATAATCTTATCATCTTATAATGATCGTCAGCATCATCCTGTTATCGAATTATCATCATCCTCTTGTTGGTTCTTTCGGTAAAGTCGTCACGTAGAAGGGAAGTAATAAAATAATAAAATTAAAACATAATAAAATGATTCTTTTATAATACAAATAAAACATAATAAAATAAAAAATTCCGATTTAAAGCTTTCGTGACTGCAGGGATTCATCTTCTTGGTTCTTTCGGTAAAGTCGTCACGTAGAAGGGAAATAATAAAATTTTTACATAATAAAATGATTCTTTTATAATAAAAATAAAACATAATAAACTAAAAAATTTCGATGTAAAGCTTCTTTCGTGACTGCAGGGATTCATCTTCTTGGTTCTTTCGGTAAAGTCGTCACGTAGAAGGAAAAATAATAAAATAAAACATAATAAAACAATTCCATTCTACGTGACTTTACCGAAAGAACCGAGAAGGTGAATATGAATTCCTGCAGTCACGAAAGCTTTAAGTCAAAATTTAATCATCTTATCATCATTATCTTGATCTTATCATCATCATCATGATCATCTTTGTCGACACGATGTCTGTGCTGATTAGTTTTTTTTTGGGGTTTTTATTTAAAATGATTTCACAAGTTCGAGCCGACAGGAACTTTGTAAAAAACAGTTGCATAGAGGTGGTGGTGTGAGGGTACGGGGTTCTATATGGGATGAGACTGGGTTTCTGTATGGGATCTGTATGGGATGAGACTGGGTTTCTATATGGGATGAGACTGGGTTTCTATATGGGATCAGTGGGGTTCTGTATGGGATCTATATGGGATGAGATGGGTTTCTGTATGGGATGAGACTGGGTTTCTGTATGGGATGAGACTGGGTTTCTGTATGGGATGAGATGGGTTTCTGTATGGGATGAGACTGGGTTTCTGTATGGGATGAGATGGGTTTCTGTATGGGATGAGATGGGTTTCTATATGGGATGAGACTGGAGTTCTATATGGGATGAGACTGGGGTTCTGTATGGGATGAGACTGTAGTTCTATATGGGATGAGACTGGGTTTCTGTATGGGATGAGATGGGTTTCTGTATGGGATGAGACTGGGGTTTTGTATGGGATCTATATGGGATGAGATGGGTTTCTATATGGGATGAGACTGGGGTTCTGTATGGAATGAGATGGGTTTCTATATGGGATGAGACTGGGTTTCTGTATGGGATGAAACTGTAGTTCTATATGGGATGAGACTGGGTTTCTGTATGGGATGAAACTGTAGTTCTATATGGGATGAGACTGGGTTTCTGTATGGGATCTATATGGGATGAGACTAGTTCTATATGGGATGAGACTGTAGTTCTATATGGGATCAGTGGGGTTCTGTATGGGATCTGTATGGGATGAGATGGGTTTCTATATGGGATGAGACTAGTTCTATATGGGATGAGACTGGGTTTCTGTATTGGATCTATATGGGATGAGACTGTAGTTCTGTATGGGATCAGTGGGGTTTCTGTATGGGATCTGTATGGGATGAGGCACGGCCACCGTGACCCTATAGCCCCTCAGGACGCGTGTGTGGCACCCGGCCTGTTGCAGCCCTGAGGCATCCTGCCCACCGACTTGAAAGGGCTCAGCCACCTAGAGGGGTCACAGCACACACAGAGAGTGAGCCTCACTCTGGCTCTGCGAGCCTCAGTCTGGCTCTGTGAGCCTCAGTCTGGCTCTGTGAGCCTCAGTCTGGCTCTGTGAGCCTCAGTCTGGCTCTGTGAGCCTCAGTCTGGCTCTGTGAGCCTCAGTCTGGCTCTGTGAGCCTCAGTCTGGCTCTGTGAGCCTCAGTCTGGCTCTGTGAGCCTCAGAGATTAACACTGAACCCTGTGGGAGCCTCAGTCTGGCTCTGTGAGCCTCAGAGATTAACACTGAACCCTGTGGGAGCCTCAGTCTGGCTCTGTGAGCCTCAGAGATTAACACTGAACCCTGTGGGAGCCTCACTCAGAGATTAACACTGAACCCTGTGGGAGCCTCAGTGTGGCTCTGAGAGCCTCAGCCTGGCTCACTCACTGCTGTCGCTGAGCCAGGCTGTGGTTGAGCACCCGCCGTTGCCACGCCAACACGAGCGGTAACCGGGAGCGATCGAGCGGAGCGTCGCCCACGGCAACCAAAACATCCTGGTCCAGTTTGGATGGCACGTCCCTGATGGATACACAGAGGGGGGGGGGGGGGGGGGAGAGACACGGGGAGAGAGACAGGGTGAGAGAGACACGGGGAGAGAGACACGGGGGGAGAGACACGGTGAGGGAGAGACACGGGGAGACACGGGGAGACACGGGGCGAGAGACACGGAGAGACACAGGGAGAGAGACACGGTGAGGGAGAGACACGGGGAGACACGGGGAGACACGGGGAGAGAGACACGGGGAGAGAGACACGGGGAGACACGGGGAGAGAGACACGGGGAGAGAGACACGGGGAGAGAGACATGGGGGGAGAGACACGGTGAGGGAGAGACACGGGGAGACACGGGGAGACACGGGGAGAGAGACACGGGGAGACACGGGGAGAGAGACACGGGGAGAGAGACACGGGGAGAGAGACAGGGTGAGAGAGACACGGGGAGACACGGGGAGAGAGACACGGTGAGGGAGAGACACGGGGAGACACGGGGAGAGAGACACGGGGAGACACGGGGAGACACGGGGAGAGAGACACGGGGAGAGAGACACGGAGAGGGAGAGACACGGGGAGAGAGACACGGGGAGACACGGGGAGAGAGACACGGGGAGAGAGACAGGGTGAGAGAGACATGGGGAGAGAGACACGGGGAGAGAGACACGGGGAGAGAGACACGGTGAGGGAGCGAGACACGGGGAGAGAGAGACGGAGAGAGACACGGTGAGGGAGAGACACGGGGAGACACGGGGAGACACGGGGAGAGAGACACGGGGAGAGAGACATGGGGAGAGAGACAGGGTGAGAGAGACACGGGGAGACACGGGGAGAGAGACACGGTGAGGGAGAGACACGGGGAGACACGGGGAGAGAGACACGGGGAGACACGGGGAGAGAGACACGGGGAGAGAGACACGGAGAGGGAGAGACACGGGGAGAGAGACACGGGGAGACACGGGGAGAGAGACACGGGGAGAGAGACAGGGTGAGAGAGACATGGGGAGAGAGACACGGGGAGAGAGACACGGTGAGGGAGAGACACGGGGAGACACGGGGAGACACGGGGAGAGAGACACGGGGAGACACGGGGAGAGAGACACGGTGAGGGAGAGACACGGGGAGACACGGGGAGACACGGAGAGAGAGACACGGGGAGACACGGGGAGAGAGACACGGGGAGAGAGACACGGGGAGAGAGACAGGGTGAGAGAGACACGGGGAGACACGGGGAGAGAGACACGGTGAGGGAGAGGCACGGGGAGACACAGGGAGAGACACGGGGAGAGAGACACGGAGAGAGAGAGACACGGGGAGAGAGAGAGACACGGGGAGAGAGACACGGTGAGGGAGAGACACGGGGAGACACGGGGAGAGAGACACGGAGAGAGAGAGAGACACGGGGAGAGAGAGAGACATGGGGAGAGAGACACGGTGAGGGAGAGACACGGGGAGACACGGGGAGACACGGGGAGAGACACGGAGAGAGACACGGGGAGAGAGAGACACGGGGAGAGAGACACGGTGAGGGAGAGACACGGGGAGAGAGAGAGACACGGGGAGAGAGAGACACGGGGAGACACGGGGAGACACGGGGAGTGAGACACGGAGAGAGAGAGAGACACGGTGAGAGAGACACGGAGAGACACGGCGGGAGAGAGACACGGTGAGAGAGACACAGGGAGAGACACGGTGTAGAGAGAGAGAGACACGGTGAGAGAGACACGGGGAGAGAGACACGGGGAGAGAGACACGGGGAGGGAGAGAGACACGGGGAGAGACACGGGGAGAGAGAGACACGGGGAGAGAGACGCGGGGAGAGAGACACGAAGACACAGAGACACGGAGAGAGACACGGGGAGACACACGGGGAGAGAGACACGGGGAGAGAGACACGGTGAGAGAGACACGGGGAGAGAGACACGGGGAGGGAGAGAGACACGGGGAGAGACACGGGGAGAGAGAGACACGGGGAGAGAGACACGAAGACACAGAGACACGGAGAGAGACACGGGGAGACACACGGGGAGAGAGACACGGGGAGAGAGACACGGGGAGAGAGACACGGTGAGAGAGACACGGAGAGACACGGCGGGAGACACGGTGAGAGAGACACGGGGAGAGACACGGTGTAGAGAGAGAGAGACACGGGGAGAGAGACACGGGGAGAGAGACACGGTGAGGGAGCGAGACACGGGGAGAGACACGGGAAGAGAGAGACACGGGGAGAGAGACACAGGGAGAGAGACACAGGGAGAGAGACACAGGGAGAGAGACACGGGGAGAGAGACACGGTGAGAGAGACACGGAGAGACACGGCGGGAGACACTGTGAGAGAGACACGGGGAGAGACACGGTGTAGAGAGAGACATGGTGTAGAGAGAGAGAGACACGGGGAGAGAGAGACATGGGGAGAGAGACACGGGTAGAGAGACACGGGTAGAGAGACACGGGTAGAGAGACACGGGGAGAGAGATGCGGGGAGAGGGACACGGGGAGAGAGACACGGTGAGAGACACGGTGAGAGAGACACGGGGAGAGACACGGGGGGAGAGAGACACGGGGAGAGAGACACGGGGAGAGAGACACGGGTGGAGAGATGGTGGCTCACCCTAGCAGATAGAGAAGCGGTTTGCCTCCAAAGCACTCCTCCACTCTCTCACCGCCATCATCGCCACCATCACCATCGCCACCATCGCCACCATCGTCGCCACCATCACCATCGCCACCATCGCCACCATCACCACCACCATCGTCGCCACCATCACCATCGCCACCATCGTCGCCACCATCACCACCATCGCCAACATCGTCGCCATCGTCGCCACCATCGCCACCATCACCACCATCACCACCACCATCACCGCCACCACCACCATCACCGCCATCACCACCATCGTCACCGCCACCACCACCATCACCACCACCACCAACATCGCCGCAGGCCACGGGGAGTTGCTCTGGACTTTCCGGAGGCGTCTCGTAAGCAGGGCTCTCTGGAGGAGTCTTCCATCCCTCCTCCTCATCATCATCATCATCATCCACCACCTCCACCACCTCCACCACCTCCACCACCTCCACCACCTCCACCACCTCCACCACCTCCTCCACGTTCTGTCCGGAGTCCATCCGCGGCTGGGAAGTCGTTCCCAGATCTGTCATGCATCCCGATCGGTCTCGGCCATTGGTGATGGGCCCAGACTTGTCCAATGATGATGTTGATGATGCTGCTGCTGATGATGATGCTGATGATGATGATGATGCTGCTGCTGCTGATGATGCTGCTGATGATGATGATGATGCTGATGATGCTGCTGATGACGATGATGATGTTAATGATGATGGTGCTGCTGATGATGATGGTGCTGCTGATGATGATGGTGCTGCTGATGATGATGATGCTGTTGCTGATGATGCTGATGATGCTGCTGATGACAATGATGATGTTGCTACTGATGATGATGATGCTACTGATGATGATGCTGCTGATGATGTTGCTGCTGCTGCTGATGATGTTGCTGCTGCTGATGCTGATGATGATGCTGCTGATGCCGACGCTGCGGCGAGTTTGTTGAACGTGGCGGTGAGGTTGGTCGCGACGGAACGCGACCTGCCGGCTCGCTCAACGCCCGATCGCGACGCTGATGCTGCTGCTGCTGCTGATGATGATGCTGCTGCTGCTGCTGATGCTGCTGATGATGCTGATGTTGTTGTCAACGGAGAGCCGCCGTTACCTGCGACAGCGACGACGATGATAATCCGATGTGGTTTGTGCATTTCACGCATCTTTAGAACTAAAACCATGCTCATGTTTACCATAGAGACCCACAGAGATACACAGAGACCCACAGAGATACACAGAGACCCACAGAGACACATAGAGACCCACAGAGACACATAGAGACCCACAGAGACCCACAGAGATACACAGAGACCCACAGAGACACATAGAGACCCACAGAGACACATAGAGACCCACAGAGACCCACAGAGATACACAGAGACCCACAGAGACACACAGAGATACACAGAGATACACAGAGATACACAGAGACCCACAGAGACACATAGAGACCCACAGAGACACATAGAGACCCACAGAGACCCACAGAGATACACAGAGACCCACAGAGACACATAGAGACCCACAGAGACACACAGAGACCCACAGAGACCCACAGAGATACACAGAGACCCACAGAGACACATAGAGACCCACAGAGACACATAGAGACCCACAGAGATACACAGAGACACATAGAGACCCACAGAGCCACACAGAGATACACAGAGACCCACAGAGACACACAGAGACCCACAGAGACACATAGAGACCCACAGAGATACACAGAGACCCACAGAGATACACAGAGACCCACAGAGATATACAGAGACACACAGAGATACAGAGACCCACAGAGACCCACAGAGAGACACAGAGACCCACAGAGACACACAGCGACCCACAGAGACCCACAGAGACCCACAGAGACACACAGAGACCCACAGAGACCCACAGAGACCCACAGAGACCCACAGAGATACACAGAGACCCACAGTGCTGAGTCTATGGTGCAGTGTTGAGTCTATGGGTGGCAGTGTTGAGTCTATGGTGCAGTGCTGAGTCTATGAGTGACAGTGTTGAGTCTATGGTGCAGTGTTGAGTCTATGAGTGACAGTGTTGAGTCTATGGTGCAGTGTTGAGTCTATGAGTGACAGTGTTGAGTCTATGGTGCAGTGCTGAGTCTATGAGTGACAGTGTTGAGTCTATGGTGCAGTGTTGAGTCTATGGTGCAGTGCTGAGTCTATGGGTGGCAGTGTTGAGTCTATGGTGCAGTGTTGAGTCTATGGTGCAGTGCTGAGTCTATGGGCAGTGCTGAGTCTATGGTGCAATGTTGAGTCTATGGTGCAGTGTTGAGTCTATGGTGCAGTGTTGAGTCTATGGTGCAGTGTTGAGTCTATGGTGCAGTGTTGAGTCTATGGTGCAGTGTTGAGTCTATGGTGCAGTGTTGAGTCTATGGGCAGTGTTGAGTCTATGGGTGGCAGTGCTGAGTCTATGGTGCAGTGTTGAGTCTATGGTGCAGTGTTGAGTCTATGGTGCAGTGTTGAGTCTATGGTGCAGTGTTGAGTCTATGGACAGTGTTGAGTCTATGGTGCAGTGTTGAGTCTATGGTGCAGTGTTGAGTCTATGGTGCAGTGTTGAGTCTATGGTGCAGTGTTGAGTCTATGGTGCAGTGTTGAGTCTATGGTGCAGTGTTGAGTCTATGGTGCAGTGTTGAGTCTATGGTGCAGTGTTGAGTCTATGGTGTAGTGTTGAGTCTATGGTGCAGTGTTGAGTCTATGGTGCAGTGTTGAGTCTATGGTGCAGTGTTGAGTCTATGGTGCAGTGTTGAGTCTATGGGGCAGTGTTGAGTCTATGGTGCAGTGCTGAGTCTATGGGCAGTGTTGAGTCTATGGGTGGCAGTGCTGAGTCTATGGTGCAGTGCTGAGTCAATGGGGCAGTGTTGAGTCTATGGGCAGTGTTGAGTCTATGGTGCAGTGCTGAGTCTATGGTGCAGTGCTGAGTCTATGGTGCAGTGTTGAGTCTATGGGGCAGTGTTGAGTCTATGGTGCAGTGCTGAGTCTATGGTGCAGTGTTGAGTCTATGGTGCAGTGTTGAGTCTATGGGGCAGTGTTGAGTCTATGGTGCAGTGCTGAGTCTATGGGCAGTGTTGAGTCTATGGGTGGCAGTGCTGAGTCTATGGTGCAGTGCTGAGTCAATGGGGCAGTGTTGAGTCTATGGGCAGTGTTGTGTCTATGGTGCAGTGCTGAGTCTATGGTGCAGTGCTGAGTCTATGGTGCAGTGTTGAGTCTATGGGCAGTGTTGAGTCTATGGTGCAGTGTTGAGTCTATGGTGCAGTGTTGAGTCTATGGTGCAGTGCTGAGTCTATGGTGCAGTGTTGAGTCTATGGTGCAGTGTTGAGTCTATGGTGCAGTGTTGAGTCTATGGGCAGTGTTGAGTCTATGGTGCAGTGTTGAGTCTATGGTGCAGTGCTGAGTCTATGGGGCAGTGTTGAGTCTATGGTGCAGTGCTGAGTCTATGGTGCAGTGTTGAGTCTATGGTGCAGTGTTGAGTCTATGGTGCAGTGCTGAGTCTATGGGGCAGTGTTGAGTCTATGGTGCAGTGTTGAGTCTATGGTGCAGTGTTGAGTCTATGGGCAGTGTTGAGTCTATGGTGCAGTGTTGAGTCTATGGTGCAGTGCTGAGTCTATGGGGCAGTGTTGAGTCTATGGTGCAGTGTTGAGTCTATGGGTGACAGCGCTGAGTCTATGGTGCAGTGTTGAGTCTATGGTGCAGTGTTGAGTCTATGGTGCAGTGTTGAGTCTATGGTGCAGTGTTGAGTCTATGGTGCAGTGTTGAGTCTATGGGTGGCAGTGTTGAGTCTATGGTGCAGTGTTGAGTCTATGGGGCAGTGTTGAGTCTATGGTGCAGTGTTGAGTCTATGGTGCAGTGCTGAGTCTATGGTGCAGTGCTGAGTGTATGGTGCAGTGTTGAGTCTATGGGCAGTGTTGAGTCTATGGTGCAGTGTTGAGTCTATGGTGCAGTGCTGAGTCTATGGTGCAGTGTTGAGTCTATGGTGCAGTGTTGAGTCTATGGGCAGTGTTGAGTCTATGGTGCAGTGTTGAGTCTATGGTGCAGTGTTGAGTCTATGGGTGGCAGTGTTGAGTCTATGGTGCAGTGCTGAGTCTATGGTGCAGTGTTGAGTCTATGGTGCAGTGTTGAGTCTATGGGTGGCAGTGTTGAGTCTATGGTGCAGTGCTGAGTCTATGGTGCAGTGCTGAGTCTATGGTGCAGTGTTGAGTCTATGGGTGGCAGTGTTGAGTCTATGGTGCAGTGCTGAGTCTATGGTGCAGTGTTGAGTCTATGGGTGGCAGTGTTGAGTCTATGGTGCAGTGCTGAGTCTATGGTGCAGTGTTGAGTCTATGGTGCAGTGTTGAGTCTATGGGTGACAGTGTTGAGTCTATGGTGCAGTGTTGAGTCTATGGTGCAGTGTTGAGTCTATGGGTGGCAGTGTTGAGTCTATGGGTGGCAGTGTTGAGTCTATGGTGCAGTGCTGAGTCTATGGTGCAGTGTTGAGTCTATGGTGCAGTGTTGAGTCTATGGTGCAGTGTTGAGTCTATGGTGCAGTGTTGAGTCTATGGTGCAGTGTTGAGTCTATGGGGCAGTGTTGAGTCTATGGGGCAGTGTTGAGTCTATGGTGCAGTGTTGAGTCTATGGTGCAGTGTTGAGTCTATGGGGCAGTGTTGAGTCTATGGGGCAGTGTTGAGTCTATGGTGCAGTGTTGAGTCTATGGTGCAGTGTTGAGTCTATGGGGCAGTGTTGAGTCTATGGGGCAGTGTTGAGTCTATGGTGCAGTGTTGAGTCTATGGTGCAGTGTTGAGTCTATGGTGCAGTGTTGAGTCTATGGTGCAGTGTTGAGTCTATGGTGCAGTGTTGAGTCTATGGTGCAGTGTTGAGTCTATGGTGCAGTGTTGAGTCTATGGGCAGTGTTGAGTCTACGGTGCAGTGCTGAGTCTATGGGGCAGTGTTGAGTCTATGGTGCAGTGTTGAGTCTATGGTGCAGTGTTGAGTCTATGGTGCAGTGTTGAGTCTCCGGTGCAGTGCTGAGTCTATGGTGCAGTGTTGAGTCTACGGTGCAGTGTTGAGTCTATGGTGCAGTGCTGAGTCTATGGTGCAGTGCTGAGTCTACGGTGCAGTGCTGAGTCTATGGTGCAGTGCTGAGTCTATGGTGCAGTGCTGAGTCTATGGTGCAGTGCTGAGTCTATGGGTGGCAGTGTTGAGTCTATGGTGCAGTGCTGAGTCTATGGGTGACAGTGCTGAGTCTACGGTGCAGTGCCGAGTCTACGGTGCAGTGTTGAGTCTATGGGTGACAGTGTTGAGTCTATGGGCAGTGTTGAGTCTATGGTGCAGTGTTGAGTCTATGGTGCAGTGTTGAGTCTATGGTGCAGTGTTGAGTCTATGGGCAGTGTTGAGTCTATGGTGCAGTGTTGAGTCTATGGTGCAGTGTTGAGTCTATGGTGCAGTGTTGAGTCTATGGGTGACAGTGTTGAGTCTATGGGCAGATTTGAGTCTATGGTGCAGTGTTGAGTCTATGGGCAGTGTTGAGTCTATGGGCAGTGTTGAGTCTATGGTGCAGTGCTGAGTCTGTGGTGCAGTGTTGAGTCTATGGGCAGTGTTGAGTCTATGGTGCAGTGTTGAGTCTATGGTGCAGTGTTGAGTCTATGGTGTAGTGTTGAGTCTATGGTGCAGTGTTGAGTCTATGGTGCAGTGTTGAGTCTACGGTGCAGTGTTGAGTCTATGGTGCAGTGTTGAGTCTATGGTGCAGTGTTGAGTCTATGGTGCAGTGTTGAGTCTACGGTGCAGTGTTGAGTCTACGGTGCAGTGTTGAGTCTATGGTGCAGCGCGGTTGCCTTGGCGATGCCGGTTCGCCGGTTGCCGTTGGCGACGGCCGGCTTACCGTTGCTACGGCGGCGGTCGCCACGGAGATAAGCCTCCAGCGTTTCGAGCCCCTCGGTCGAGCCGAGGTCCAGAAAGGCGCCGAGGAATTCCCAGTACTCGGACCAGGCGAGGCCTAGAGAGTGGGCCAGGCACCTGCGAAGGCAAAGGGCCCCCCAGGTAGCCTCAATCAGACTGTAGGGGCAAGTGCTGTTAGCTAGCCAGTAGCAGCAGTGTCTACGTACTACACACACCACACACACAGACAAAGCTACCCCCAGGTAGCCTTCATCAGACTGTAGGGGCAAGTGCTGTTAGCTAGCCAGTAGCAGCAGCAGCAGCGTCTATGTACTACACACACCACACACACAGACAAAGCTACCCCAGGTAGCCTCGATCAGACTGTAGGGGCAAGTGCTGTTAGCTAGCCAGTAGCAGCAGCAGTGTCTATGTACTACACACACCACACACACAGAGAAAGCTACCCCAGGTAGCCTCTAGCAGGGCTGTAGGGGCAAGTGCTGTTAGCTAGCCAGCAGCAGTGTCTACGTACTACACACACCACACACACAGACAAAGCTACCCCCAGGTAGCCTCTAGCAGGGCTGTAGGGGCAAGTGCTGTTAGCTAGCGAGCAGCAGCAGCAGCGTCTATGTACTACACACACCACACACACAGACAAAGCTATGTGTGTGTGGTGAGCGTGTGCGTGGTGAGCGTGGCGTGTGTGTGGTGAGTGTGGTGTGTGTGGTGAGCGTGGTGAGAGCATGGTCAGTGAGTGGTGAGTGAGTGGTGAGTGTGTGGTGAGCGTGGTGAGATGCGTGGTGAGTGAGTGTGTGGTGAGTGTGTGGTGAGTGAGTGAGTGTGTGGTGAGTGTGTGAGTGGTGAGTGAGTGGTGAGTGAGTGTGTGGTGAGTGTGTGGTGAGTGTGTGGTGAGTGAGTGGTGAGTGAGTGGTGAGTGAGTGAGTGGTGAGTGTGTGGTGAGTGAGTGTGTGGTGAGTGTGTGTGTGGTGAGTGTGGTGAGTGTGGTGAGCGTGTGTGTGGTGAGTGTGTGTGGTGTGTGTGGTGAGTGTGTGGTGAGTGTGTGGTGAGTGTGGTGAGTGTGTGGTGAGTGTGTGGTGAGTGTGTGGTGAGTGTGTGGTGAGTGAGTGAGTGTGTGGTGAGTGTGTGAGTGGTGAGTGAGTGGTGAGTGAGTGTGTGGTGAGTGTGTGGTGAGTGTGTGGTGAGTGAGTGGTGAGTGAGTGGTGAGTGAGTGAGTGGTGAGTGTGAGGTGAGTGAGTGTGTGGTGAGTGTGTGTGTGGTGAGTGTGTGTGTGGTGAGTGTGGTGAGTGTGGTGAGCGTGTGTGTGGTGAGTGTGTGTGGTGAGTGTGTGGTGAGTGTGTGGTGAGTGTGGTGAGTGTGTGGTGAGTGTGGTGAGTGTGTGGTGAGTGTGTGGTGAGTGAGTGTGTGGTGAGTGTGTGAGTGGTGAGTGAGTGGTGAGTGTGTGGTGAGTGTGTGGTGAGTGTGTGGTGAGTGTGTGGTGAGTGAGTGGTGAGTGAGTGGTGAGTGAGTGAGTGGTGAGTGTGTGGTGAGTGAGTGTGTGGTGAGTGTGTGTGTGGTGAGTGTGGTGAGTGTGGTGAGCGTGTGTGTGGTGAGTGTGTGTGGTGTGTGTGGTGAGCGTGGGTGAGTGTGTGTGTGGTGAGTGTGTGGTGAGTGTGTGTGGTGTGTGTGTGGTGAGTGAGTGGTGAGTGAGTGTGTGGTGAGCGTGGGTGAGTGTGTGTGTGGTGAGTGAGTGTGTGGTCTCCTCACCTGCCCACGTGCTCTGGGCCTCTCTCGGGATCAGAGTTGATGGTGTGTGTGGTGAGTGAGTGCGTGGTGAGTGAGTGGGTGGTGAGTGTGGTGAGTGTGGTGAGTGTGTGTGTGGTGAGTGAGTGAGTGGTGAGTGAGTGGTGAGTGTGTGGTGAGTGAGTGAGTGGTGAGTGTGTGGTGAGTGTGTGAGTGAGTGTGTGTGCGTGGTGAGTGAGCGTGGTGAGTGAGCGTGGTGAGTGTGTGTGGTGAGCGTGGTGAGTGAGTGAGTGGTGAGTGAGTGAGTGGTGAGTGTGTGAGTGGTCTCCTCACCTGCCCACGTGCTCTGGGCCTCTCTCGGGATCAGAGTTGATGGCGTGTGTGGTGAGTGTGGTGAGTGAGTGTGTGGTGAGTGTGGTGAGTGGGTGAGTGAGCGTGTGGTGAGTGTGTGGTGAGTGGGTGAGTGTGTGGTGAGTGTGTGGTCTCCTCACCTGCCCACGTGCTCTGGGCCTCTCTCGGGATCAGAGTTGATGGCGTGTGTGGTGAGTGAGCGTGGTGAGTGAGTGAGTGGTGAGTGTGTGTGGTGAGTGTGTGGTGAGTGAGTGGTGAGTGTGTGAGTGGTCTCCTCACCTGCCCACGTGCTCTGGGCCTCTCTCGGGATCAGAGTTGATGGTGAGTGTGGTGAGTGGGTGGTGAGTGAGCATGGTGAGTGTGTGGTGAGTGAGTGTGTGGTGAGCGTGTGTGTGGTGAGTGAGTGGTGAGTGAGCGTGGTGAGTGAGTGGTGAGTGAGCGTGTGGTCTCCTCACCTGCCCACGTGCTCTGGGGCTCTCTCGGGATCAGAGTTGATGGCGTGTGTGGTGAGTGAGTGAGTGGTGAGTGTGTGGTGAGTGAGTGGTGAGTGAGCGTGGTGAGTGTGTGGTGAGTGAGTGTGTGGTGAGCGTGTGTGTGGTGAGTGAGTGGTGAGTGAGCGTGGTGAGTGTGTGGTGAGTGAGTGGTGAGTGAGCGTGGTGAGTGAGTGGTGAGTGGGTGGTCTCCTCACCTGCCCACGTGCTCTGGGGCTCTCTCGGGATCAGAGTTGATGGTGTGTGTGGTGAGTGAGTGGTGAGTGTGTGGTGAGTGAGTGGTGAGTGAGCGTGGTGAGTGTGTGGTGAGTGAGTGTGTGGTGAGCGTGTGAGTGGTGAGTGAGCGTGTGGTCTCCTCACCTGCCCACGTGCTCTGGGCCTCTCTCGGGATCAGAGTTGATGGCGTGTGTGGTGAGTGAGTGTGTGGTGAGTGTGTGGTGAGTGCGTGGTGAGTGAGCGTGTGGTGAGCGTGTGTGTGGTGAGTGTGTGGTGAGTGAGTGTGTGGTGAGCGTGGTGAGTGTGTGGTGAGTGAGTGGTGAGTGAGCGTGGTGAGTGTGTGGTGAGTGAGTGTGTGGTCTCCTCACCTGCCCACGTGCTCTGGGCCTCTCTCGGGATCAGAGTTGATGGTGTGTGTGGTGAGTGTGGTGAGTGAGTGTGTGGTGAGTGAGTGTGTGGTGAGTGTGTGGTGTGTGTGTGGTGAGCGTGGTGAGTGAGCGTGGTGAGTGTGTGAGTGGTCTCCTCACCTGCCCACGTGCTCTGGGCCTCTCTCGGGATCAGAGTTGATGGCGTGTGTGGTGAGTGTGGTGAGTGTGTGTGTGGTGAGTGTGTGGTGAGTGTGTGGTCTCCTCACCTGCCCACGTGCTCTGGGCCTCTCTCGGGATCACAGTTGATGGTGTGTGTGGTGAGTGTGGTGAGTGTGTGTGTGGTGAGTGTGTGTGTGGTGAGTGAGTGAGTGAGTGGTGAGTGTGTGAGTGGTCTCCTCACCTGCCCACGTGCTCTGGGCCTCTCTCGGGATCAGAGTTGATGGCGTGTGTGGTGAGTGAGTGAGTGGTGGGTGAGCGTGGTGAGTGTGTGGTGAGTGAGTGTGTGGTGAGTGAGTGAGTGAGTGTGCGTGGTGAGTGAGCGTGTGGTCTCCTCACCTGCCCACGTGCTCTGGGCCTCTCTCGGGATCAGAGTTGATGGCGTGTGTGGTGAGTGAGTGAGTGGTGAGTGTGTGCGTGGTGAGTGAGTGGTGAGTGAGTGGTGAGTGAGTGAGTGGTCTCCTCACCTGCCCACGTGCTCTGGGCCTCTCTCGGGATCAGAGTTGATGGCGTGCAGCAAAGTTTGGTTCCTCGGCGAGACTCGCCACAGCCGACGCAGCTCCAGGGCCTGCACGGGGAGAGACACGGGGAGAGAGACACGGAGAGACACGGGGAGAGACACGGGGAGAGACACAGGGAGAGACACAGAGACACGGGGAGACTCGCCACAGCCTACGCAGCTCCAGGGCCTGCACAGGGAGAGACACGGAGAGAGAGACACGGGGAGAGAGACGGGGAGAGAGACACGGGGAGGGAGAGACAGAGACACGGGGAGACTCGCCACAGCCTACGCAGCTCCAGGGCCTGCACAGGGAGAGACACGGGGAGAGAGACACGGGGAGAGAGACACGGGGAGAGAGACACGGGGAGAGACACAGAGACACGGGGAGAGACACGGGGAGAGACACGGGGAGAGACACGGGGAGAGACACGGGGAGAGACACGGGGAGAGACACAGGGAGAGACACAGAGAGAGACACAGGGAGAGACACGGGGAGAGACACAGAGACACGGGGAGACTCGCCACAGCCTACGCAGCTCCAGGGCCTGCACAGGGAGAGACACGGGGAGAGAGACACGGGGAGAGAGACACGGGGAGAGAGACGGGGAGAGACACGGGGAGAGACACGGGGAGAGACACGGGGAGAGAGAGATGGGGAGAGAGACACGGGGAGAGAGACACGGGGAGAGAGACAGCCTCCCCCCACCCACCAACCCCCCCTCCCCCCTCCCCCTCACCCTCACCCCCCCACCAACCCCTCCCCCCACCCACCAACCCCCCCTCCCCCCTCACCCCTCCCCCTCACCCCCCCACCCCCCCTCCCCCCCACCAACCAACCCCCCCCCCACCCCCCTCCCCCCTCACCCACCCAACCCCCCCCTCCCCCTCACCCCCCTCCCCCCCACCAAGCCCTCCCCCCCACCCACCACCCCCTCCTTCCACCTACCTGTGATGGGCTCATAGGCCCAGCGAAAGCTCGCAGCGCAAGCTGCTGCTGCTGCTGCTGCCACAGCGGAGATGATGTCTCCCCGCCCACCGCCCCCCCCACCACCAACCCCACCCTCCCCCCCCACCCACCAACCCCCTCCCCCCCACCCACCAACCCCTCCCCCCCACCCACCAACCCCCCCCTCCCCCCTCCCCCCCACCAAGCCCTCCCCCCACCCACCAACCCCTCCCCCCCACCCACCAACCCCCCCTCCCCCCCACCAAGCCCTCCCCCCACCCACCACCTCCTCCCCCCCCACCCACCAACCCCCCCTCCCCCCTCCCCCTCACCCACCTCCCCCCCACCAAGCCCTCCCCCCCACCCACCACCCCCTCCTTCCACCTACCTGTGATGGGCTCATAGGCCCAGCGAAAGCTCGCAGCGCAAGCTGCTGCTGCTGCTGCTGCTGCTGCCACAGCGGAGATGATGTCTCCCCGCCCACCGCCCCCCCACCACCACCACCACCGCCGCCGCCGCCGCCACCACCACCGCCACCACCACCGGGGCGTGGTGGTGGTGGTGGCGAGAGGGGGTTGAATGAGGGGGAGGGTGGACACGGCAGGGCGATCACGGGAGGGGAGAGAGGCTCCAGCGGAGAACGCAGCAGAGGCACGAAGCAGCGGTCTGTGTGGTGCAGAGGGTGGTTAGTGTGTGTGTGTCAGTGTGTCATTGTGTGTGTGTGTGTCTGTGTGTGTCATTGTGTGTGTGTGTGTCTGTGTGTGTCATTGTGTGTGTGTGTCTGTGTGTGTGTGTCACTGTGTGTGTGTGTCTGTGTGTGTCATTGTGTGTGTGTGTCTGTGTGTGTGTGTGTCACTGTGTGTGTGTGTCTGTGTGTGTCATTGTGTGTGTGTGTCTGTGTGTGTGTGTGTCACTGTGTGTGTGTGTCTGTGTGTGTGTCTGTGTGTGTGTCACTGTGTGTGTGTGTGTGGTGGTGGTGGAGAGGGGTGGTTAGTGTGTGTGTCAGTGTGTCATTGTGTGTGTGTCTGTGTGTCATTGTGTGTGTGTCTGTGTGTGTGTGTCACTGTGTGTGTGGTGGAGAGGTGGTTAGTGTGTGTCACTGTGTGTGTTTGTGTCACTGTGTGTATGTGTGTGTGTTCTGTGTGTGTGTGTCATTGTATGTGTGTCTACAGGGGCATCTCACTCCTCAGTGTGCCGGGTAAGGTCCTGGCAAGGATTATTCAACATCGCCTTGCCAGGCACGCTGAGGAGAGGCTTGCGGAGCCCCAATGCGGTTTCAGGAAAGGGCGGTCCTCCTGCACAGATGCCATATTTTCTGTCCGTCTGCTACAGCAGAGGTGTAGGGAATTCCAACAAGACCTACATCTCTGCTTTATTGACCTGGTCAAGGCCTATGATACCATCAGTAGGACTGGGCTCTGGGTTGTTCTTCGTGCTTTCGGAGTCCCTGACCCTCTGCTCACGATCATTAAGGACCTTCATGATGGTGAGCGGGCCCGGGTAAAACTACGTGGCCGGGAGTCGGAGCCTTTCCCTGTACACCTTGGGGTGCGACAGGGATGTCCTCTGGCTCCCACATTATTTAACATCTATTTCTACTGCGTAGTTCGTGAAGCCTTCAATAGCTGTACCGGGGGAATTACCATTTGGTACAGATATAATGGGAGGCTGATCGACGCCCGGGTGCGATCAAGGGATGGCTCCCTATTGGTCAACCACGTTATGTATGCCGATGATTTGGTAATAGCTGCTCATTCAGAAGAGGAGTTGGAGACGCTGCTGCTGAGACTGGAGCGTGCCACTAAGAGGTGGGGCCTTACCATCAGCCCCACCAAAACTAAGCACCTGCCTGGGTATTTTGTACCATCTGGCACTCCACCCCCACAACTCCCAATCGGTGATGGGGCAGTTGTGGAGAGAGTGGAGAGTTTCCCATACCTGGGCAGTGTGCTTATGACCGGCTCCAGTTTATCAGCAGAGGTCTCACTCCGAATCAGTCGAGCGGCAATATCTTTTCATCGGTTGCGTAACGCTGTGTGGAAGCTACCTGGTCTGTCGCTCCGCACGAAGCTTCAGGTCTTCTCGGCCACGGTCATTCCCTCCCTTCTCTACGCTTGCGAAACGTGGACCCCCCTAGTGGAGCATCTTCGCCGGTTGGAAACATTTAGGCTGGCCTGCCTACGATCCATCCTGGGTTTAACCAGGCTGGATTGTGTGAGGAGCTCACAAGTCCTTGAAAGATCTGGGCAAAGTCCCATCAGTGAGCTCCTCCGGCAGGCAAGGCTGCGTTGGCTGGGTCATGTAGCCCGCATGCCCAGCCACCGCATGCCTAAACAGCTTTTGTTTGGCCGGATCGAGGGGGCTAAACGGGCGCGGCACGGGCTAGAGAAGAGATGGAGTGATGTGGTACAGGAGGACGTGGAGCTGAGTGGACTTGCCGATGACTGGTACCAGCGGTGTCAAGATCGGCCTCAGTGGAGGAGGCTCGTGAAGGACGCTACTGGGCAGTTGGAGGCAGTCGCCCTCCGACAACAACGGAGGGCGGAGGAGCGACGCTCACAACAACGAGCGGAGCGCCGGGTGGCTAAAGCACAGCGAGTTGGCACAGTAGGGGGCACAGGTGGTGCATCAGCCAGTCATCTCGGTCATCTCGGTCAGTCGACCCGTGGCACCTGGGTCTGCCCCGTGACCTCCTGCCAGCGGGCGTTCGACACTTCACGTGGCCTCAGGGTGCACATGGCCTGGCACAAGCGTCGTGGTGACGTCACCGCCACTTAGTGGCGAATGGCGGTTGTTGTTGTTGTTGTGTGTCTGTGTGTGTCACTGTGTGTGTGTCACTGTGTGTGTGTGTGTCACTGTGTGTGTGGTGGAGAGGGTGGTTAGTGTGTGTCACTGTGTGTGTTTGTGTCACTGTGTGTGTGTGTCACTGTGTGTATGTGTGTGTGTGTCTGTGTGTGTGTGTCATTGTGTGTGTGTCTGTGTGTGTCACTGTGTGTGTGTCACTGTGTGTGTGTGTGTCACTGTGTGTGTGGTGCAGAGGGTGGTTAGTGTGTGTCACTGTGTGTGTTTGTGTCACTGTGTGTGTGTCTGTGTGTGTGTCACTGTGTGTGTGTGTCACTGTGTGTGTTTGTGTCACTGTGTGTGTGTCTGTGTGTGTGTGTCATTGTGTGTGTCTGTGTGTGTTTGTGTCACTGTGTGTGTGTCTGTGTGTCATTGTGTGTGTGTGTGTCTGTGTGTGTGTCTGTGTGTGTGTGTCTGTGTGTCATTGTGTGTGTGTGTGTCTGTGTGTGTGTGTCTGTGTGTGTGTCACTGTGTGTGTCATTGTGTGTGTGTGTGTCTGTGTGTGTGTCTGTGTGTGTGTGTCTGTGTGTGTGTGTGTCTGTGTGTGTCTCACTGTGTGTCTCTGTGTGTGCCTCTCACTCTCTCTGTGTGTGTCACTGTGTGTGTGTCACTGTGTGTGTGTGTCACTGTGTGTGTGTGTGTCACTGTGTGTGCGTGTGTCTGTGTGTGTCACTGTGTGTATGTTACTGTGTGTGTGTGTGTCACTGTGTGTCTGTGTGTGTGTGTGTCTGTGTGTGTGTCACTGTGTGTGTGTCTGTGTGTGTCATTGTGTGTGTCTGTGTGTGTGTCACTGTGTGTGTGTCACTGTGTGTGTGTGTGTCTGTGTGTGTGTCACTGTGTGTGTGTCACTGTGTGTGTGTGTCACTGTGTGTGTGTCTGTGTGTGTGTCTCACTGTGTGAGTGTCTGTGTGTGTCACTCTGTGTGTGTCACTGTGTGTGTGTCACTGTGTGTGTGTCACTGTGTGTGTGTCACTGTGTGTGTGTCACTGTGTGTGTGTGTGTCTGTGTGTGTGTCACTGTGTGTGTGTCACTGTGTCACTGTGTGTGTGTGTCTGTGTGTGTGTGTCACTGTGTGTGTGTCTGTGTGTGTGTCTCACTGTGTGAGTGTCTGTGTGTGTCACTGTGTGTGTGTCACTGTGTTTGTGTCACTGTGTGTGTGTCACTGTGTGTGTGTGTGTGTGTGTCTGTGTGTGTGTGTCACTGTGTGTGTGTGTCTGTGTGTCACTGTGTGTCTGTGTGTGTCACTGTGTGTGTGTCTGTGTGTGTCATTGTGTGTGTGTCTGTGTGTGTGTCACTGTGTATGTGTCACTGTGTGTGTGTGTCTGTGTGTGTGTGTCACTGTGTGTGTGTGTGTCTGTGTGTCACTGTGTGTCTGTGTGTGTGTGTGTCACTGTGTGTGTGTCTGTGTGTGTCATTGTGTGTGTGTCTGTGTGTGTGTCACTGTGTATGTGTCACTGTGTGTGTGTCTGTGTGTGTGTCTGTGTGTGTCACTGTGTGTGTCACTGTGTCTGTGTGTGTCTGTGTGTGTCTGTGTGTGTCTGTGTGTGTCTGTGTGTGTGTCTGTGTGTGTGTGTGTGTCTGTGTGTCTGTGTGTGTGTATGTGTGTGTGTGTGTGTCTGTGTGTGTGTTGTTGATGTTGTTGTTGTTGTTGATGTTAATGTTGTTGTTGTTGTTGGTGTTGTGGTTGTTGCGTACTCTCCAGGTAGCTGAGGATCTTGGCCTTCAGCTCTGCCGTCTTCACCGCACTGCGGTCACAGATCACCTGCACACAACAACACCAACAACAACAACAACAACGACCACACACATCAACAACAACAACCACACACACACATCAACAACAACAACCACACACACACAACAACCACACACACAACAACACAAACAACAACAACAACATCAACAACAACAACAACAACAACCACACACACACATCAACAACAAATCAACAACAACAACCACACACACAACAACAACACAAACAACAACATCAACAACAACAACAACAACCACACACACACATCAACAATGATGGTGGTGGTGGTGATTATGGTGGTGATGGTGGTGGTGATGGTGGTGATGATGGTGGTGATGGTGGTGGTGGTGATGGTGGTGATGGTGGTGGTGATGGTGGTGGTGGTGGTGATGGTGGTGGTGGTGGTGATGGTGATGGTGGTGATGGTGATGATGATGGTGATGGTGGTGATGGTGGTGGTGGTGATGGTGGTGATGGTGG
>NC_136343.1:5762205-5819705 GCF_964198595.1 Lampetra fluviatilis | reverse complement strand
GACACGGGGAGAGAGACACGGAGAGAGAGAGACACGGGGAGAGAGACACGGGGAGGGAGACACGGGGAGAGAGACACGGGGAGAGAGACACGGAGAGAGAGAGACACGGGGAGAGAGACACGGGGAGAGAGACACGGAGAGAGAGAGACACGGGGAGAGAGACACGGGGAGGGAGACACGGGGAGAGAGACACGGGGAGAGAGACACGGAGAGAGAGAGACACGGGGAGAGAGAGATGGGGAGGGAGACACGGGGAGAGACACGGAGAGAGAGACACGGGGAGAGAGACACGGAGAGAGAGAGACACGGGGAGAGAGAGATGGGGAGGGAGACACGGGGAGAGACACGGGGAGAGAGACACGGGAAGAGGGGGAGAGACACGGGGAGAGAGACACGGAGAGAGAGAGGGGAGAGGGGGAGAGAGACACGGTGAGAGAGACACGGGGGGAGACACAGTGAGACACGAGGAGTGAGACACGGGGGAGAGAGAGACACGGGAAGAGGGGGAGAGACACGGTGAGACACGGTGAGAGAGACACAGAGAGACACGGTGAGAGAGACACGGGGGGGAGACACGGTGAGACACGGGGAGAGGGAGACACGGGGAGAGAGAGACACGGGAAGAGGGGTATAGACACGTCTCTCTCTCTTTATTTCTCTCTCCCCGTGTCTCTCTCTCCCCGTGTCTCCCCGTGTCTCTCTCCCCGTGTCTCCCCGTGTCTCTCTCCCCGTGTCTCTCTCTCCCCGTGTCTCCCCGTGTCTCCCCGTGTCTCCCCGCGTCTCTCTCTCTGTGTGTGTCTCCCTGTGTCTCTCTCTCCCCGTGTCTCCTCGTGTCTCTCTCCCCGTGTCTCTCTCCCCCTCTCCCCGTGTCTCTCTCTCCCTCGTGTCTCCCCGTGTCTCTCTCCCCGTGTCTCTCTCTCCCCGTGTCTCCCCGTGTCCCCCCGTGTCTCCCCGCGTCTCTCTCTCTGTGTGTGTCTCCCCGTGTCTCTCTCTCCCCGTGTCTCCTCGTGTCTCTCTCCCCGTGTCTCTCTCCCCGTGTCTCTCTCCCCCCGTCTCTCCCCGTGTCTCTCTCCCCGCGTCTCTCTCCCCGTGTCTCCCCGTGTCTCTCTCCCCCTCTCCCCGTGTCTCTCTCTCCCCGTGTCTCCCCGTGTCTCTCTCCCCGTGTCTCTCTCTCCGCGTGTCTCCCCGTGTCTCCCCGTGTCTCCCCGTGTCTCCCCGCGTCTCTCTCTCTGTGTGTGTCTCCCCGTGTCTCTCTCTCCCCGTGTCTCCTCGTGTCTCTCTCCCCGTGTCTCTCTCCCCGTGTCTCTCTCCCCCCGTCTCTCCCCGTGTCTCTCTCCCCGCGTCTCTCTCTCCCCGTGTCTCCCCGTGTCTCTCTCCCCCTCTCCCCGTGTCTCTCTCTCCCCGTGTCTCCCCGTGTCTCTCTCCCCCCTCTCCCCATGTCTCTCTCTCCCCGTGTCTCCCCGTGTCTCTCTCTCACCGTGTCTCCCCGTGTCTCCCCGTGTCTCTCTGTGTCTCTCTGTCTCTCTCTGTCTCTCGGTGTCTCTCTGTGTCTCTCTGTGTCTCTCTCTCCCCGTGTCTCCCCGTGTCTCCCCGTGTCTCCCCGTGTCTCTCTCTCCCCGTGTCTCCCCGTGTCTCCCCGTGTCTCCCCGTGTCTCCCCGTGTCTCACCTGCAGGATGGTAGGGTTGTCCCCGGAGCCCACGAGGTAGCGGGGGTTGTCCCACACGGTCCGAGTGAAGCTCTCCAAGTCCCCCATCTCCACCGCGCGTCTCAGCACCGTGACCAGCTCCTGGGGGCGCGGGGAGCGGTAGGAGCTAGGGGGGGACTCCACCCCCATGGCCCCCACCCTCGGCGGGGGGGTCGGAGGTCAACGCTGAGAGAGGGGGGGGTGGGGGGGGTGGAGGGGGGTGGGTGAGTGGGGGGGGTGGAGGGGGGTAGGTGGGTGAGTGAGTGAGTGAGTGGGTGGGTGGGGGGGTGGAGGGGGGTGGGTGAGTGGGGGGGTGGAGGGGGGTGGGTGGGTGGTTGGGTGGGTGAGTGGGTGAGTGAGTGGGTGGGTGGTTGGGTGGGTGGGTGGGTGAGTGAGTGAGTGAGTGGGTGGGTGGGTGGGTGGGTGGAGGGGGGTGGTGGGTGAGTGGGTGGGTGGGTGAGTGAGTGAGTGGGTGAGTGGGTGAGTGGGTGAGTGACTGTGTGAGTGAGTGATTGAGTGGGTGGGTGGGTGGTGTGAGTGAGTGAGTGGGTGGGTGAGTGGGTGAGTGAGTGAGTGAGTGGGTGGGTGGGTGGGTGAGTGGGTGAGTGAGTGAGTGGGTGAGTGACTGTGTGAGTGAGTGATTGAGTGGGTGAGTGGGTGGGTGAGTGAGTGAGTGGGTGGGTGGTGAGTGAGTGAGTGGGTGGGTGGGTGGGTGAGTGGGTGAGTGAGTGAGTGGGTGAGTGACTGTGTGAGTGAGTGATTGAGTGGGTGAGTGGGTGGGTGAGTGGGTGAGTGAGTGATTGGATGAGTGAGTGTATGAGTGAGTGGGTGAGTGAGTGTGTGAGTGAGTGATTGAGTGGGTGAGTGGGCGAGTGAGTGTGTGTGTATGTATGCGTGTGTACATGCGTGTGTACATGCGTGTGTACATGTGTACGTGTGTGCGTGCGCGTTGCAACGTTGTACTGCACCTCCGTGCGGCCCCCCCGAGTCTCCGAGGGAGAAGCCCTCGGCCTCCCCACGCGTCGCAAACGCCTTGAAGCGCGAGCCGGGGAGCGAGCGCAGCGCCTGCAGGGCCAGTGCTCGGTCAGCGAACACTCCCCCTGTGTGTCAACACACAGAGAGACACAGAGACACACACATAGACACACACATAGACACACACATAGACACACACGGGGAGCGAGCGCAGCGCCTGCAGGGCCAGCGCTCGGTCATCGAACACTCCCCCTGTGTGTCAACACACAGAGAGACACAGAGACACACACATAGACACATAGATACATAGACACACACACACATAGACACACACATAGACACACACGGGGAGCGAGCGCAGCGCCTGCAGGGCCAGCGCTCGGTCATCGAACACTCCCCCTGTGTGTCAACACACAGAGAGACACAGAGACACACACATAGACACATAGATACATAGACACACACACACATAGACACACACATAGACACACACGGGGAGCGAGCGCAGCGCTTGCAGGGCCAGCGCTCGGTCAGCGAACACTCCCCCTGTGTGTCAACACATAGAGAGACAGAGACACACACATAGACACATAGATACATAGACACACACACACATAGACACACACATAGACACACACGGGGAGCGAGCGCAGCGCCTGCAGGGCCAGCGCTCGGTCAGCGAACACTCCCCCTGTGTGTCAACACACAGAGAGACACAGAGACACACACATAGACACATAGATACATAGACACACACACACATAGACACACACATAGACACACACGGGGAGCGAGCGCAGCGCCTGCAGGGCCAGCGCTCGGTCAGCGAACACTCCCCCTGTGTGTCAACACACAGAGACACAGAGACACACACATAGACACATAGATACATAGACACACACACACATAGACACACACATAGACACACACGGGGAGCGAGCGCAGCGCTTGCAGGGCCAGCGCTCGGTCATCGAACACTCCCCCTGTGTGTCAACACACATAGAGACACAGAGACACACACATAGACACATAGATACATAGACACACACACACATAGACACACACATAGACACACACGGGGAGCGAGCGCAGCGCCTGCAGGGCCAGCGCTCGGTCATCGAACACTCCCCCTGTGTGTCAACACACAGAGAGACACAGAGACACACACATAGACACACACATAGACACACACATAGACACACACGGGGAGCGAGCGCAGCGCCTGCAGGGCCAGCGCTCGGTCAGCGAACACTCCCCCTGTGTGTCAACACACAGAGAGACACAGAGACACACACATAGACACACACATAGACACACACACACATACACACACACAGACACACACAGATACACACACATAGACACATACACACACATAGACACACAGACACACACACAGACACACACACAGACACACACACACATATACACACAGACACACACACACACAGACACACACACATATACACACAGACACACACACAGACACACACACACATATACACACAGACACACACACACATATACACACAGACACACACACAGACACACACACACATATACACACAGACACACACACAGACACACACATACATATACACACAGACACACACACAGACACACACACACATATACACACAGACACACACAGACACACACACACATATACACACAGACACACACATAGATACACACACACAGACACACACATAGACACACACACACAGCGCTTGCAGGGCCAGCGCTCGGTCAGCGAACACTCCCCCTGTGTGTCAACACATAGAGACAGAGACACACACACATAGACACAGAGACATACACACAGACACACACACAGAGAGACACATACACACACACAGAGACACACATACAGATATACACACATAGACACACACAGACACACAGACACACACACACACAGATACACACATACACACATAGACACACACACACACACATAGACACACACACACATAGACACACATAGACACACACACATAGACAGATATATACACATAGACACACACACACAGATACACACAGATACACACACAGAGACATACACACACACACATAGACACACACACAGACACACACATAGACACACACATAGACACACACACATACACACACACAGACAAACACACATAGACACACACACATAGACACACGCACATACACACACATACATAGATACACACACAGATACAGTCCTGCTAGGGGCTACCTGGGGCAGCTTTGTCTGTGTGTGTAAGTGCTGCTACTAACAGCACTTGCCCCTACAGCCTGCTAGAGGCTACCTGGGGCAGCTTTGTCTGTGTGTGGGTGCTGCTACTAACGGCACTTGCCCCTACAGCCTGCTAGAGGCTACCTGGGGCAGCTTTGTCTGTGTGTGGGTGCTGCTACTAACAGCACTTGCCCCTACATCCCTGCTAGAGGCTACCTGGGGCAGCTTTGTCTGTGTGTGGGTGCTGCTACTAGCAGCACTTGCCCCTACAGCCCTCCTAGAGGCTACCTGGGGCAGCTTTGTCTGTGTGTGGGTGCTGCTACTAACGGCACTTGCCCCTACAGCCCTGCTAGAGGCTACCTGGGGCAGCTTTGTCTGTGTGTGGGTGCTGCTACTAGCGGCACTTGCCCCTACAGCCCTGCTAGAGGCTACCTGGGGCACCTTTGTCTGTGTGTGGGTGCTGCTACTAGCAGCACTTGCCCCTACAGCCCTGCTAGAGGCTACCTGGGGCAGCTTTGCCTGTGTGTGGGTGCTGCTACTAGCGGCACTTGCCCCTACAGCCCTGCTAGAGGCTACCTGGGGCAGCTTTGTCTGTGTGTGGGTGCTGCTACTAGCGGCACTTGCCCCTACAGCCCTGCTAGAGGCTACCTGGGGCAGCTTTGTCTGTGTGTGGGTGCTGCTACTAGCAGCACTTGCCCCTACAGCCCTGCTAGAGGCTACCTGGGGCAGCTTTGTCTGTGTGTGGGTGCTGCTACTAGCGGCACTTGCCCCTACAGCCCTGCTAGAGGCTACCTGGGGCAGCTTTGTCTGTGTGTGGGTGCTGCTACTAACAGCACTTGCCCCTACAGCCCTGCTAGAGGCTACCTGGGGCAGCTTTGTCTGTGTGTGGGTGCTGCTACTAGCAGCACTTGCCCCTACAGCCCTGCTAGAGGCTACCTGGGGCAGCTTTGCCTGTGTGTGGGTGCTGCTACTAGCGGCACTTGCCCCTACAGCCCTGCTAGAGGCTACCTGGGGCAGCTTTGTCTGTGTGTGGGTGCTGCTACTAGCGGCACTTGCCCCTACAGCCCTGCTAGAGGCTACCTGGGGCAGCTTTGTCTCTGTGTGTGGGTGCTGCTACTAGCGGCACTTGCCCCTACAGCCCTGCTAGAGGCTACCTGGGGCAGCTTTGTCTGTGTGTGGGTGCTGCTACTAACAGCACTTGCCCCTACAGCCCTGCTAGAGGCTACCTGGGGCAGCTTTGTCTGTGTGTGTGGGTGCTGCTACTAGCAGCACTTGCCCCTACAGCCCTGCTAGAGGCTACCTGGGGCAGCTTTGTCTGTGTGTGTGGGTGCTGCTACTAGCAGCACTTGCCCCTACAGCCCTGCTAGAGGCTACCTGGGGCAGCTTTGCCTGTGTGTGGGTGCTGCTACTAGCGGCACTTGCCCCTACAGCCCTGCTAGAGGCTACCTGGGGCAGCTTTGTCTGTGTGTGGGTGCTGCTACTAGCAGCACTTGCCCCTACAGCCCTGCTAGAGGCTACCTGGGGCAGCTTTGTCTGTGTGTGGGTGCTGCTACTAGCAGCACTTGCCCCTACAGCCCTGCTAGAGGCTACCTGGGGCAGCTTTGTCTCTGTGTGGGTGCTGCTACTAGCAGCACTTGCCCCTACAGCCCTGCTAGAGGCTACCTGGGGCAGCTTTGTCTGTGTGTGGGTGCTGCTACTAGCAGCACTTGCCCCTACAGCCCTGCTAGAGGCTACCTGGGGCAGCTTTGTCTCTGTGTGGGTGCTGCTACTAGCAGCACTTGCCCCTACAGCCCTGCTAGAGGCTACCTGGGGCAGCTTTGCCTGTGTGTGGGTGCTGCTACTAACAGCACTTGCCCCTACAGCCCTGCTAGAGGCTACCTGGGCAAGCTTTGTCTCTGTGTGGGTGCTGCTACTAACAGCACTTGCCCCTACAGCCCTGCTAGAGGCTACCTGGGGCAGCTTTGCCTGTGTGTGTGGGTGCTGCTACTAGCAGCACTTGCCCCTACAGCCCTGCTAGAGGCTACCTGGGGCAGCTTTGTCTGTGTGTGTGGGTGCTGCTACTAGCAGCACTTGCCCCTACAGCCCTGCTAGAGGCTACCTGGGCAAGCTTTGTCTGTCTCTCACCCGTCTGCCCATCCTTCTTGGTCGACCAATCAGCACAGACCCCGTAGAAGGTCGTCTGGGGGTCGACTCCTCCCACTTCCTTAGCTCCGCCCACCCCATCTCTAGGCTCCGCCCACTTCTGGTCTCCAGGCTCCGCCCCCACGGCTGACTCCTCCCCCTTCAGGTCTCCAGGCTCATCCCCTCTCGTAGACTCCGCCCCCTTTGTGTCTCCAGGCCCCTTCCCCTTCGTAGGCTCCTCCCACTTCCGGTCTCCAGGCTCCGCCCCTACTGCTGACTCCGCCCCCTTTTGGTCTCCAGGCTCCGCCTCCTCTGCCTTGACCCCTCCCTGAGTATCATCATCATCATCAGCATCATCATCAGCATCATCATCATCAGCAGCATCATCATCAGCATCATCATCAGCATCATCATCAGCATCATCATCATCATCAGCATCATCATCAGCATCAGCATCATCAGCATCATCATCAGCATCAGCATCATCATCATCATCAGCATCATCATCAGCATCATCATCATCATCAGCAGCATCATCATCATCAGCATCATCATCAGCATCATCATCATCAGCATCATCAACAGCATCAGCATCATCATCAGCATCATCATCATCAGCATCATCATCAGCAGCATCATCAGCATCATCATCAGCATCATCATCAGCATCATCATCATCATCAGCAGCATCATCATCATCATCAGCATCATCATCAGCATCATCATCAGCAGCATCATCATCATCAGCATCATCATCATCATCAGCATCATCATCATCATCAGCATCATCATCAGCATCATCATCATCATCATCAGCATCATCAGCAGCATCATCATCAGCATCATCATCAGCATCATCAGCAGCATCATCATCAGCATCATCATCATCAGCATCATCATCAGTATCATCATCAGCATCATCATCATCATCAGCATCATCATCATCAGAATCATCATCAGAATCATCATCAGCATCATCATCATCAGCATCATCATCATCAGAATCATCATCAGCATCATCAGCATCATCAGCATCATCATCAGCATCATCAGCATCATCATCATCAGCAGCAGCAGCAGCATCATCATCAGCATCATCATCATCAGCATCATCATCAGCATCATCATCATCAGCATCATCACCAGCATCATCAGCATCATCATCAGCATCATCAGCATCATCATCAGCATCATCATCAGCATCATCATCAGAATCATCATCAGCATCATCAGCATCATCATCATCATCAGCATCATCAGCATCATCATCATCAGAAGCAGCATCATCATCAGCAGCAGCATCATCAGCAGCATCATCATCAGCATCAGCATCATCATCAGCAGCAGCAGCAGCATCATCATCATCATCAGCATCATCATCATCATCAGAAGCAGCATCATCATCAGCAGCATCATCAGCATCATCATCATCAGCAGCAGCATCATCATCATCAGCATCATCATCAGCAGCAGCATCATCAGCATCATCAGCAGCATCATCATCATCATCAGCATCATCAGAAGCAGCATCATCATCATCAGCATCATCATCAGCAGCAGCATCATCAGCATCATCAGCAGCATCATCAGCATCATCATCATCAGAAGCAGCATCATCATCATCAGCATCATCATCAGCAGCATCATCAGCATCATCAGCAGCATCATCATCATCAGCATCATCATCAGCATCATCATCATCAGCATCATCATCAGCATCATCAGCAGCATCATCATCATCAGCATCATCATCATCATCAGCATCATCATCATCATCATCATCAGCAGCATCATCATCATCAGCATCATCATCATCATCATCAGCATCATCAGCATCATCATCAGCATCATCATCAGCATCAGCAGCATCAGCATCATCATCATCAGCAGCAGCAGCAGCATCATCATCATCATCAGCATCAACAGCATCATCATCAGCATCAGCAGCATCAGCAGCAGCATCAGCATCATCATCAGCATCATCAGCATCATCATCAGCAGCATCATCAGCAGCATCAGCATCATCATCATCAGCAGCATCAGCATCATCATCATCATCAGCATCAACAGCATCATCATCAGCATCAGCAGCATCATCATCAGCATCAGCAGCATCATCAGCATCATCATCATCATCATCAGCAGCAGCAGCATCATCAGCATCATCATCATCAGCATCATCATCAGCATCATCATCAGCATCATCAGCAGCAGCAGCATCATCAGCAGCATCATCATCAGCAGCAGCATCATCATCAGCATCATCATCATCAGCATCAGCAGCATCATCATCATCATCAGCAGCATCATCATCATCAGCATCATCATCAGCAGCATCATCATCATCAGCATCATCATCATCAGCAGAAGCAGCAGCAGCATCAGCAGCATCATCATCATCATCAGCACTCACTCACTCACCACTCACTACTCACTCACCACTCACTCACCCACCACTCACTCGCTCACTCACCCGCTCACTCACTCACCCACTCACTCACCACTCACTCACTCACCCACTCACTCACTCACCACTCACTCACTCACCACTCACTCACTCACTCACTCACCCACTCACTCACCCACCCACTCACTCACCCACTCACTCACCCACCCACTCACTCACTCACCACTCACTCACTCATTCACCACTCACTCACTCACTCACCACTCACTCACTCACCACTCACTCACTCACCCACCCACTCACTCACCACTCACTCACTTACTCACCACTCACTCACTCACCACTCACTCACTCACCCACTCACTCACCACTCCATCACTCAACACTCACTCGCTCACTCAGCCACCCACCCACTCACTCACCCACTCACTCAGCCACCCACCCACTCACCCACTCACTCACTGACCCCCTCACCCACCCACTCACCTACTCACCCACTCACTCACTGACCCATCCACTCACCCACCCACTCACTCACTCACTGACCCACCCACCCACCCACTCACTCACCACTCGCTCACTCACCTACTCACCCACTCACTCACTCACCCACTCACTCACTCACCACTCCATCACTCAACACTCACTCGCTCACTCAGCCACCCACCCACTCACCCACTCACTCACCCACTCACTCAGCCACCCACCCACTCACCCACTCACTCACTGATCCACTCACCCACCCACTCACCTACTCACCCACTCACTCACTGACCCACCCACTCACCCACCCACTCACTCACTGACCCACCCACCCACTCACTCACCACTCGCTCACTCACCTACTCACCCACTCACTCACTGACCCACCCACTCACCTACTCACCCACTCACTCACTCACTCACCACTCACTCACCACCCGCTCACTCACCCACCCACTCACCCACTCACTCAGCCACTCACCCACTCACCCACTCACTCACTGACCCACCCACTCACTGACTCACCCACTCACTCACCACTCACCACCCGCTCACTCATTCACTTACTCACTCACCCACCCACCCACTCACCCACACACTCACTCAGCCACCCACCCACTCACTCACTCACCACTCACTCACTCACCCACTCACTCACTCACTCACTCACCCACCCACTCACTGACCCACCCACTCACTCACCCACTCACTCACTCACTCAGCCACCCACCCACTCACCCACTCACTCACTCACCACTCACTCACCACTCACTCACTGACCCACCCACTCACTCACTCAGCCACCCACCCACTCACCCACTCACTCACTCACTCACCCACCCACCCACCCACCCACCCACCCACCCACTCACTCACTCACCCACTCACCCACTCACTCACTCACTCACCCACTCACTCACTCACTCACCCACCCACCCACCCACTCACCCACTCACCCACTAACTCACTCACCCACTCACTCACCCACTCACCCACCCACCCACCCACTCACCCACCCGCCCACTCACTCACTCACTCACCCACCCACTCACTCACTCACTCACCATTCACCCACTCACTCACCACCCACCCACTCACTCACTCACCCACTCACCCACCCACTCACTCACTGACCCACCCACTCACCCACTCACCCACTCAGCCACCCACCCACTCACTCACTCACTGACCCACCCACCCACCCACTCACTCGCTCACCCACTCACCCACTCACCACTCACTCAGCCACCCACCCACTCACTCACTCACCCACCCACTCACTCACTGACCCACCCACTCACCCACTCACTCACCCACCCACCCACCCACTCACCCACTCACTCACCCACCCACTCACTCACTCACTCACTCACCCACCCACCCACTCACCCACTCACGCACTCACTCAGCCACCCACTCACTCACCCACCCACCCACTCACTCACTGACCCACCCACTCATCCACTCACTCACCCACCCACTCACCCACTCACCCACTCACTCACCCACCCACCCACCCACTCACCCACCCACCCACTCACCCACCCACCCACTCACCCACCCACCCACTCACTCACCCACTAACCCACTCATTCACCCACCCACCCACTCACCCACTCACCCACTCACCCACCCACTCACCCACTCACCCACCCACCCACCCACTCACCCACCCACCCACTCACCCACCCACTCACCCACCCACTCACCACCCACTCACCACAGTGGTGGTAGTAGCGGTGAGCACGGCAGCCAGCCTCCTCTCGAACACGGAGCGTGTGGACGCCGTGATGGGTCCGCACGAGAGACCGACACTCACCACTCACCCACCCACTCACCACTCGCTCACTCACCCACTCACTCACCCACTCACTCACTCACTCACTCACCCAATCATTCACTCACTCACTCACTCAGCCACTCACCCACTCACTCACCCACCCACCCACTCACCCACCCACTCACCCACTCACTCACCCACTCACTCACTCACCCACTCACTCACTCACTGACCCACCCACTCACTCACCCACCCACCCACTCACCCACTCACTCACCCACTCACTCACTCACTCACCCACTCACTCACTCACTCACTCACTCACTCACTCACTCACTCACCCACCCACCCACCCACTCACTCACCCACCCACCCACTCACCCTCTCACCCACTCACCCACCCACTCACCCACTCACCCACCCACCCACTCACCCTCTCACCCACTCACCCACCCACTCACCCACTCACCCACCCACCCACTCACCCTCTCACCCACTCACCCACCCACTCACCCACTCACCCACCCACCCACTCACCCTCTCACCCACCCACTCACCCACTCACCCACCCACTCACCCACCCACTCACCCACCCACTCACCCACCCACCCACTCACCACAGTGGCGGTAGTAGCGGTGAGCACGGCAGCCAGCCTCCTCTCGAACACGGAACGTGTGGACGCCGTGATGGGTCCACACTCACTCACCCACTCACTCACTCACCCACTCACTCACCCACTCACTCACTGACCCACCCACTCACCCACTCACCCACCCACCCACTCACCCACCCACTCACCCACTCACTCACTCACCCACCCACCCACTCACCACAGTGGTGGTAGTAGCGGTGAGCACGGCAGCCAGCCTCCTCTCGAACACGGAGCGTGTGGACGCCGTGATGGGTCCGCACGAGAGACCGACACTCACCACTCACCCACCCACTCACCACTCGCTCACTCACCCACTCACTCACTCACTCACTCACCCAATCATTCACTCACTCACTCACTCACTCAGCCACCCACCCACTCACTCACTCACCCAATCATTCACTTACTCACTCACTCACCCACCCACTCGCTCACCCACTCACCCTCTCACCCACTCACTCACTCACCACTCACTCAGCCACCAACCCACTCACCACCCACCGCAGTAGTAGCGGTGAGCACGGCAGCCAGCCTCCTCTCGAACACGGAGCGTGTGGACGCCGTGATGGGTCCGCACTCACTCACCCACTCACTCACTCACCCACTCACTCACCCACTCACCCACCCACTCACTCACTCACCCACCCACCCATTCACACATTCACCCACCCACCCACTCACCACAGTGGTGGTAGTAGCGGTGAGCACGGCAGCCAGCCTCCTCTCGAACACGGAGCGTGTGGACGCCGTGATGGGTCCACACTCACTCACCCACTCACTCACCCACTCACCACCCACTCACCCACCCACCCACTCACCCACCCACTCACCCACCCACCCACCCACTCACCCACTCACCCACTCACCACCCACTCACCACAGTGGTGGTAGTAGCGGTGAGCACGGCAGCCAGCCTCCTCTCGAACACGGAGCGTGTGGACGCCGTGATGGGTCCACACTCACTCACCCACTCACTCACTCACCCACTCACTCACCCACTCACTCACTGACCCACCCACTCACCCACTCACCCACCCACCCACTCACCCACCCACCCACTCACCCACCCACTCACCCACCCACTCACCCACCCACTCACTCACTCACCCACCCACTCACCCACTCACCCACCCACCCACTCACCCACCCACCCACTCACCCACCCACTCACCCACCCACTCACCCACCCACTCACTCACTCACCACAGTGGCGGTAGTAGCGGTGAGCACGGCAGCCAGCCTCCTCTCGAACACGGAGCGTGTGGACGCCGTGATGGGTCCACACTCACTCACCCACTCACCACCCACTCACCCACCCACCCACTCACCCACCCACTCACCCACTCACCCACCCACTCACCCACTCACCCACCCACCCACTCACCACAGTGGCGGTAGTAGCGGTGAGCACGGCAGCCAGCCTCCTCTCGAACACGGAGCGTGTGGACGCCGTGATGGGTCCACACTCACTCACCCACTCACTCACTCACCCACCACTCACCCACTCACCCACTCAGCCACCCACCCACCCACTCACCCACCCACCCACTCACCCACTCACCCACTCACCCACCCACCCACTCACCCTCTCACCCACTCACCCACCCACCCACTCACCCACCCACCCACCCACTCACCCACTCACCCACTCACCCACCCACCCACTCACTCACTCACCCACTCACCCACCCACCCACCCACCCACTCACCCACTCACCCACCCACCCACCCACCCACCCACCCACCCACTCACCCACCCACCCACCCACTCACTCACCACTCACCCACTCACCCACCCACTCACCCACCCACTCATTCACTCACTCACTGACCCACCCACTCACTCACCTACCCACCCACTCACCCACCCACTCACCCACTCACTCACCCACTCACTCACTCACTCACTCACCCACCCACTCACTCACTCACCCACTCACTCACTCACTCACTCACCCACTCACTCACTCACCCACCCACTCACTCACTCACCCACCCACTCACTCACTCACCACTCACTCACTCACCCACTCACTCACTCACTCACCCACCCACTCACTCACCCACCCACTCACTCACCCTCTCACCCACTCACCCACTCACCCACTCACCACCCACTCACCCACTCACCACCCACCCACTCACTCACCCACCCACTCACTCACCCACCCACTCACTCACCCTCTCACCCACTCACCCACTCACCACCCACTCACCCACCCACCCACCCACCCACTCACCCACCCACCCACCCACTCACTCACCCACCCACCCACTCACCCTCTCACCCACTCACCCACTCACCCACTCACCCACTCACCCACCCACCCACTCACCCTCTCACCCACTCACCCACCCACTCACCCACTCACCCACCCACCCACTCACCCTCCCACTCACCCACTCACCCACCCACCCACTCACCCTCTCACCCACCCACCCACCCACTCACCCACCCACCCACTCACCACAGTGGTGGTAGTAGCGGTGAGCACGGCAGCCAGCCTCCTCTCGAACACGGAGCGTGTGGACGCCGTGATGGGTCCACACTCACTCACCCACTCACTCACTCACCCACTCACTCACCCACTCACTCACCCACTCACTCACTGACCCACCCACTCACCCACTCACCCACCCACCCACTCACCCACCCACTCACCCACCCACTCACCCACCCACTCACCACAGTGGTGGTAGTAGCGGTGAGCACGGCAGCCAGCCTCCTCTCGAACACGGAGCGTGTGGACGCCGTGATGGGTCCGCACGAGAGACCGACACTCACCACTCACCCACCCACTCACCACTCGCTCACTCACCCACTCACTCACTCACCCAATCATTCACTCACTCACTCACTCACCCACCCACTCGCTCACCCACTCACCCTCTCACCCACCCACTCACTCACTCACCACTCACTCAGCCACCCACCCACTCACCCACCCACTCACCCCACCCGCCCACCCACTCACCACAGTGGTGGTAGTAGCGGTGAGCACGGCAGCCAGCCTCCTCTCGAACACGGAGCGTGTGGACGCCGTGATGGGTCCACACTCACTCACCCACTCACTCACTCACCACTCACCCACCCACTCACCCACTCAGCCACCCACCCACTCACCCACCCACCCACTCACCACAGTGGTGGTAGTAGCGGTGAGCACGGCAGCCAGCCTCCTCTCGAACACGGAGCGTGTGGACGCCGTGATGGGTCCGCACGAGAGACCGACGCTGGCGCAGAGACGGCGAAGCTCAGCAGGAGGGAGCGAGCGGAGGTGCGCGGACATCGACTCCATGCTGAGACAGGGGGGGGGGGGTGGGGGGGAGTGGGGGGAGTGGGGGGGGGGGGAGTGGGGGGGGGGAGTGGGGGGGGGAGAGAAGAGAGGGGGGAGAGTGGGGGGTGAGAGTGGGGGGGAGTGGGGGGGGAGTGGGGGGGGAGTGGGGGGGGAGTGGGGGGGGAGTGGGGGGGGGGGGTGGGGGGAGTGGGGGGAGTGGGGGGTGGGGGACAGAGAAGAGAGGGGGGAGAGTGGGGGGGAGTGGGGGGGGGGTGGGGAGGGGGGAGTGGGGGGGAGAAAAGAGAGGGGGGAGTGGGGGGGAGCAGTGGGGAGGGAGGGGGGGAGGATTGGGGGGAGAGTGGAGTGAGGAAGTGGGGGGGGAGTGGGAGGGAGTGTGGGGAGGGAGTGTGGGGGGGGGGGAGTCAATCTGAGGTCTCTGTGTGAGTCTGTGGGTCTCTGTGTGAGTCTGTGGGTCTCTGTGTGAGTCTGTGGGTCTCTGTGTGAGTCTGTGTGTCTCTGTGTGAGTCTGTGGGTCTCTGTGTGAGTCTGTGGGTCTCTGTGTGAGTCTGTGGGTCTCTGTGTGAGTCTGTGGGTCTCTGTGTGAGTCTGTGGGTCTCTGTGTGAGTCTGTGGGTCTCTGTGTGAGTCTGTGGGTCTCTGTGTGAGTCTGTGGGTCTCTGTGTGAGTCTGTGGGTCTCTGTGTGAG
This sequence comes from Lampetra fluviatilis, assembly GCF_964198595.1. Lineage (NCBI taxonomy): Eukaryota > Metazoa > Chordata > Hyperoartia > Petromyzontiformes > Petromyzontidae > Lampetra > Lampetra fluviatilis. The sequence goes on along the minus strand of NC_136343.1, from coordinate 5,803,391 downwards.
TCTGTGTGTCTCTGTGTGAGTCTGTGGGTCTCTGTGTGAGTCTGTGGGTCTCTGTGTGAGTCTGTGGGTCTCTGTGTGAGTCTGTGGGTCTCTGTGTGAGTCTGTGTGTCTCTGTGTGAGTCTGTGGGTCTCTGTGTGAGTATGTGGGTCTCTGTGTGAGTCTGTGGGTCTCTGTGTGAGTATGTGGGTCTCTGTGTGAGTCTGTGTGTCTCTGTGTGAGTTTGTGGGTCTCTGTGTGAGTCTGTGGGTCTCTGTGTGAGTCTGTGGGTCTCTGTGTGAGTCTGTGGGTCTCTGTGTGAGTATGTGGGTCTCTGTGTGAGTCTGTGGGTCTCTGTGTGAGTATGTGGGTCTCTGTGTGAGTCTGTGGGTCTCTGTGTGAGTCTGTGGGTCTCTGTGTGAGTCTGTGGGTCTCTGTGTGAGTCTGTGGGTCTCTGTGTGAGTCTGTGGGTCTCTGTGTGAGTCTGTGGGTCTCTGTGTGAGTCTGTGGGTCTCTGTGTGAGTCTGTGGGTCTCTGTGTGAGTCTGTGGGTCTCTGTGTGAGTCTGTGGGTCTCTGTGTGTCTCTGTGGGTCTCTGTGGGTCTCTGTGTGTCTCTGTGTGTCTCTGTGGGTCTCTGTCTGAGTCTGTGGGTCTCTGTGTGTCTCTGTGGGTCTCTGTGTGTCTCTGTGTATCTCTATGGGTCTCTGTGTGAGTCTGTGGGTCTCTGTGTGTCTCTGTGTATCTCTATGGGTCTCTGTGTGAGTCTGTGGGTCTCTGTGTGTCTCTGCGGGTCTCTGTGTGAGTCTGTGGGTCTCTGTGTGAGTCTGTGGGTCTCTGTGTGAGTCTGTGGGTCTCTGTGTGAGTCTGTGGGTCTCTGTGTGTCTCTGTGGGTCTCTGTGTGTCTCTGTGTGTCTCTGTGGGTCTCTGTCTGAGTCTGTGGGTCTCTGTGTGTCTCTGTGGGTCTCTGTGTGTCTCTGTGTATCTCTATGGGTCTCTGTGTGAGTCTGTGGGTCTCTGTGTGTCTCTGTGTATCTCTATGGGTCTCTGTGTGAGTCTGTGGGTCTCTGTGTGTCTCTGTGGGTCTCTGTGTGTCTCTGTGTATCTCTATGGGTCTCTGTGTGAGTCTGTGGGTCTCTGTGTGTCTCTGTGGGTCTATGTGGGTCTCTGTGGGTCTCTGTGTGTCTCTGTGGGTCTATGTGGGTCTCTGTGTGTCTCTGTGGGTCTCTGTGTGTCTCTGTGTATCTCTGTGTGTCTCTGTGTATCTCTATGGGTCTCTGTGTGAGTCTGTGGGTCTCTGTGTGTCTCTGTGGGTCTGTGTGGGTCTCTGTGGGTCTCTGTGTGTCTCTGTGGGTCTATGTGGGTCTCTGTGTGTCTCTGTGGGTTTCTGTGTGTCTCTGTGTATCTCTATGGGTCTCTGTGTGAGTCTGTGGGTCTCTGTGTGTCTCTGTGGGTCTATGTGGGTCTCTGTGGGTCTCTGTGGGTCTCTGTGGGTCTCTGTGTGTCTCTGTGGGTCTATGTGGGTCTCTGTGTGTCTCTGTGGGTCTCTGTCTGTCTCTGTGTATCTCTATGGGTCTCTGTGTGAGTCTGTGGGTCTCTGTGTGTCTCTGTGGGTCTATGTGGGTCTCTGTGGGTCTCTGTGGGTCTCTGTGTGTCTCTGTGGGTCTATGTGGGTCTCTGTGTGTCAATGTGGGTCTCTGTGTGTCTCTGTGTATCTCTATGGGTCTCTGTGTGAGTCTGTGGGTCTCTGTGTGTCTCTGTGGGTCTATGTGGGTCTCTGTGGGTCTCTGTGGGTCTCTGTGGGTCTATGTGGGTCTCTGTGTGTCTCTGTGGGTCTCTGTGTGTCTCTGTGTATCTCTATGGGTCTCTGTGTGAGTCTGTGGGTCTCTGTGTGTCTCTGTGGGTCTATGTGGGTCTCTGTGGGTCTCTATGTATTCATGTAGGTCACCACTACAATAACCACTACCACTACCACCACCACAACAACAACAACCACTACTACACCACCACCACTACAACCACAACCACCACAACAACAACCACCACCACCACAACCACCACCACAACCACCACAACAACCACCACAACAACCACCACCACCACCACCACAACAACCACTACCACCACCACAACCACCACCACAACAACCACTACCACCACCACCACCACAACAACCACCACAACAACCACTACCACCACCACTGACACAACCACCACCATTATTATACCACAACCACTGACACCACAACAACCACCACCACAACAACCACCACCACCACTGACACCACAACCACCACCACAACAACCACAATTACTACAACAACCACCACCACAACCACCACCACAACCACCACCACCACAACCACCACCACCACAACCACCACCACCATCACCACAACCACCACCACCACCACCACCACCACCACAACCACCACCACCATCACCACAACCACCACCACAACCACCACCACTGACACAACAACCACCACCACCACCACAACCACCACCACCACAACCACCACCACCACAACCACCACCACCACAACCACCACCACCACAACCACCACCACCACAACCACCACCACCACAACCACCACCACAACCACCACCACCACAACCACCACCACAACCACCACCACCACAACCACCACCACCACCACAACCACCACCACCACAACCACCACCACAACCACCACACACCACCACCACCACCACCACAACCACCACAACAACCACCACCACCACAACCACCACCACAACCACCACCACCACCACCACAACCACCACCACCACAACCACCACCACCACCACCACCACCACAACCACCACCACCACAACCACCACCACCACCACAACCACCACAACCACTACCACCACCACAACCACCACCACCACAACCACCACCACCACCACAACCACCACCACCACAACCACCACCACCACAACCACCACCACCACCACCACCACAACAACCACCACCACCACAACCACCACCACAACCACCACCACAACCACCACCACAACCACCACCACAACCACCACCACCACCACAACCACCACCACAACCACCACCACAACCACCACCACCACAACCACCACCACCACCACAACCACCACCACCACCACCACAACAACCACAACAACCACAACCACCACCACCACAACCACCACCACCACAACCACCACCACCACCACAACCACCACAACCACCACCACCACAACCACCACAACAACCACCACCACCACCACAACCACCACAACAACCACCACCACCACCACAACCACCACAACAACCACAACCACCACCACCACAACAACCACAACCACCACCACCACAACAACCACAACCACCACCACCACAACCACCACCACCACAACCACCACAACCACCACCACCACAACCACCACCACCACAACCACCACAACAACCACAACCACCACCACCACCACCACAACCACCACAACAACCACAACCACCACCACCACCACCACAACCACCACAACAACCACCACCACCACCACCACCACCACAACCACCACCACCACAACCACCACCACCACCACAACCACCACAACCACTACCACCACCACAACCACCACCACCACAACCACCACCACCACCACAACCACCACCACCACAACCACCACCACCACAACCACCACCACCACCACCACAACAACCACCACCACCACAACCACCACCACAACCACCACCACAACCACCACCACAACCACCACCACAACCACCACCACCACCACAACCACCACCACAACCACCACCACAACCACCACCACCACAACCACCACCACCACCACAACCACCACCACCACCACCACAACAACCACAACAACCACAACCACCACCACCACAACCACCACCACCACAACCACCACCACCACCACAACCACCACAACCACCACCACCACAACCACCACAACAACCACCACCACCACCACAACCACCACAACAACCACCACCACCACCACAACCACCACAACAACCACAACCACCACCACCACAACAACCACAACCACCACCACCACAACCACCACCACCACAACCACCACAACCACCACCACCACAACCACCACCACCACAACCACCACAACAACCACAACCACCACCACCACCACCACCACAACCACCACAACAACCACAACCACCACCACCACCACCACAACCACCACAACAACCACCACCACCACAACCACCACAACAACCACAACCACCACCACCACCACCACCACCACAACCACCACAACAACCACAACCACCACCACCACCACCACAACCACCACAACAACCACCACCACCACAACCACCACAACAACCACAACCACCACCACCACCACCACAACCACCACAACAACCACAACCACCACCACCACCACCACAACCACCACAACAACCACCACCACCACAACCACCACAACAACCACAACCACCACCACCACCACCACAACCACCACAACAACCACAACCACCACCACCACCACCACAACCACCACAACAACCACCACCACCACAACCACCACAACAACCACAACCACCACCACCACCACCACAACCACCACAACAACCACAACCACCACCACCACCACCACAACCACCACAACAACCACCACCACCACAACCACCACAACAACCACAACCACCACCACCACAAGTCTCGCTCACCCAGATATCCAGCAGTGAATAGGCCCTGGACAGACGCCGCTCAATTCCCTACAACGCATGGGCACGGCCGACCCCACGTGATGTTGGGAGAGAGGGGGGGGGGGTGGTCAATCCCTACCTCGCCATTGGTCGGCCACGTAGCGCGTCACCACCGCGGGGGGCAATCCGATTGGTCGACGAGGCGGGGAGTTGAAAGAGAGGGGGGGGGGTGCCCCCCGCAGCCAATCAGGAGTCGGCGCCGCCTATCGTGACTACGTTTTCAAATCCCATTACACTTTCGCGAACGCTGAGGAGAATTTTTGGTTAATTTTTACTTTTTTTAAACAAAAAAAAGATTCGTGAACAAATCTATCGATTTTGCCGCGCTACAAGTATAACGCGAGGGGTTCGTTGAGAGTTGTAAAATTTCGCTTCAAACTTTATTAGAAATTTAAAAAAATATAAATTCCTGAGCGGAGCGGCCACCGAAAGCCGCCGCCCTCCCGCCAAATTGTTTTCTGTCAGATTCCAGGCCCAGCTCAGGCTTCGGAACGCGGCCCTCCGCTGCGATTGGACGACGGCGCGGTGACGTCAGCGCTAGGGGGCGTGGTCAGCGGATCTGATTGGATCGGGCCAATCGTAGGGCGGCATTGGCGCCGTAAGCCCCTCCCCCCGCTAGCACGCCCCGCCCCCTCCGTCGTAGCCCCGCCCCTCTTGATCGCTGAAGCCACGCCCCTCTCTTGCCCCTCCCCTAATTATTCATGAGGGGGAGGGGCGAATGGAGAGGTTATTGCTGTTAAATGTCGATTTAAAGCTTCTTTCGTGACTGCAGGGATTCATCTTCTTGGTTCTTTCGGTAAAGTCATCACGTAGAAGGGAAATAATAAAATTTTAACATAATAAAATAATTATTTTATAATAAAAATAAAACAATAAAATAAAAAATTTCGATTTAAAGCTTCTTTCGTGACTGCAGGGATTCATCTTCTTGGTTCTTTCGGTAAAGTCGTCACGTAGAAGGGAAATAATAAAATAATAAAATTAAAACATAATAAAATGATTTTTTTATAATAAAAATAAAACATAATAAAATAAAAAATTTCGATTTAAAGCTTCTTTCGTGACTGCAGGGATTCATCTTCTTGGTTCTTTCGGTAAAGTCGTCACGTAGAAGGGAAATAATAAAATAATAAAATTAAAACATAATAAAATGATTCTTTTATAATAAAAATAAAACATGATAAAATAAAAAATTCCGATTTAAAGCTTTCGTGACTGCAGGGATTCATCTTCTTGGTTCGGTAAAGTCGTCACGTAGAAGGGAAGTAATAAAATAATACAAATAAAACTCTAGATTTGAAGCTTTCGTGACTGCAAGGATTCACATTCTTAGGTTTTTTCGGTAAAGTCACGTAGGTAAAAAATTAAAATTAATAAAATAAAGATAAAAAAATCACGACGTTTCGGAGGCAACACAAGCTTCCGTCTTCAGGTGGAACCGTCACAGCCACGACAGCTGTGTCAAGTAAATGAGAGATTGCAAGAGTTACCACTCCGTTTATATAATGGTTGGAGAGAGGGGAAGGTCCAAGTGCGGCACACTTTTTATTAATATGGTAAGGTGAGGCTTAAGAGGGTGAGCCATTGTTATGGTTTGTGACAACTAAAGATGGTACACCTGTAATAGTTGTCTGTCAAATAATCAATAAGATTGGTCACATACGTGTAGTTAATTCATTTTTTGCATGGCTAATCACATCTTTCCAATGATTACTCAGTTTGTAACCGTCATCAAGGTTGAAATTATGTTTTACCAGGTTTAGTTTTTTCACACTTTTGTTATGTAGGCCAGGCGTAGTCACAAACCGTACCTCTACATAACAAAGGCTCAGCCTTTGTAATGGAGAGGTACGGTTTGTGACTACGCCTGGCCTACATAACAATAGTGTGAAAAAATAAATAAAAACTAAACATGGTAAAACAAAACTGGCTGTCTATCAATAACCTGTAATAGTTGTCTGTCAAATAAGATGGTCCAAATAAGTGCAGTTTAATCTTTTTTGCATGGTTAATCACATCTCTCCAATGTCGATTTAAAGCGTCTTTCGTGACTGCAGGGATTCATCTTCTTGGTTCTTTCGGTAAAGTCGTCACGTAGAAGGGAAATAATAAAATAATAAAATTAAAACATAATAAAATGATTCTTTTATAATAAAAATAAAACATAATAAAATAAAACATTTCGATTTAAAGCTTTCGTGACTGCAGGGATTCATCTTCTTGGTTCTTTCGGTAAAGTCGTCACGTAGAAGGGAAATAATAAAATAATAAAATTAAAACATAATAAAATGATTCTTTTATAATAAAAATAAAACAATAAAATAAAAAATTTCGATGTAAAGCTTTCGTGACTGCAGGGATTCATCTTCTTGGTTCTTTCGGTAAAGTCGTCACGTAGAAGGGAAGTAATGAAATAATAACATTTTAACATAATAAAATGATTATTTTATAATAAAAATAAAACATGATAAAATAAAAAATTCCGATTTAAAGCTTTCGTGACTGCAAGGATTCACATTCTTAGGTTTTTTCGGTAAAGTCACGTAGGTAAAAAATTAAAATTAATAAAATAAAGATAAAAAAATCACGACGTTTCGGAGGCAACACAAGCTTCCGTCTTCAGGTGGAACCGTCACAGCCACGACAGCTGTGTCAAGTGAATGAGAGATTGCAAGAGTTACCACTCCGTTTGTATATAATGGTTGGAGAAGGTGGTGGTGCAAGTGCGGCACACTTTTTATTAATATGGTAAGGTGAGGCTTAAGAGGGTGAGCCATTGTTATGGTTTGTGACAACTAAAGATGGTACACCTGTAATAGTTGTCTGTCAAATAATCAATAAGATTGGTCACATAAGTGTAGTTAATTCATTTTTTGCATGGCTAATCACATCTTTCCAATGATTACTCAGTTTGTAACCGTCATCACGGTTGAAATTATGTTTTACCAGGTTTAGTTTTTTCACACTTTTGTTATGTAGGCCAGGCGTAGTCACAAACCATACCTCTACATAACAAAGGCTGAGCCTTTGTAATGGAGAGGTACGGTTTGTGACTACGCCTGGCCTACATAACAAAAGTGTGAAAAAATAAATAAAAACTAAACATGGTAAAACAAAACTGGCTGTCTATCAATAACCTGTAATAGTTGTCTGTCAAATAAGATGGTCCAAATAAGTGCAGTTTAATCTTTTTTGCATGGTTAATCACATCTCTCCAATGTCGATTTAAAGCGTCTTTCGTGACTGCAGGGATTCATCTTCTTGGTTCTTTCGGTAAAGTCGTCACGTAGAAGGAAAATAATAAAATAATAAAATTAAAACATAATACAATGATTCTTTTATAATAAAAATAAAACATAATAAAATAAAACATTTCGATTTAAAGCTTTCGTGACTGCAGGGATTCATCTTCTTGGTTCTTTCGGTAAAGTCGCGTAGAAGGGAAATAAGAAAATAATTAAACATAATAACATACAATTCTCACGACGTTTCGGCCACAACGCAAGCAGCCGTCCTCAGGTGAAGAATGAGACACTGCCAAGCTTGGAGCTTATATATAAGCTGGGTTGGAGGTGGAAGAAGGAGAGAGCCTTGACGAAAAGAATGTGCATATCAAGAGGAATTTAGCATATTCATGGGAAATGCGTAGGTGGGTGGGGGGCCTAATCTGACTTTGAAACCCCCCCACCCACCTCCTACGCATTTCCCATGAATATGCTAAATTCCTCTTGATATGCACATTCTTTTGGTCAAGGCGCCCTTCTTCCACCTCCAACCCAGCTTATATATACGCTCCAAGCTTGGCAGTGTCTCATTCTTCACCTGGAGACGGCTGCTTGCGTTGTGGCCGAAACGTCGTGAGAATTATTTTATTGTTTTATTTTTATTATTTTATTACTTCCCTTCTACGTGACTTTATTTGATGACTTCCCTTCTACGTGACTTTACCGAAAGAACCAAGATCTTTCCAATGATTACTCAGTTTTTAACCATCATCACGGTTGAAATTATGTCTGTGTTTGTAGATTTGTATGGCTTCGTGTACAAACCTTTGATGGTAGCCATTTGAATGTTTTACCTACATGGTGACTTTACCGAAAAAACCTAAAAATATGAATCCTTGCAGTCACGAAAGCTTCAAATCTAGATCCAATGTTAAAGTCTCCCATAGACTTCAATGTTAAAGTCTCCCATAGACTTCAATGTTAAAGTCTCCCATAGACTTCAATGTTAAAGTCTCCCATAGACTCCAATGTTAAAAGGCTCCCATAGACTTCAATGTTAAAGTCTCCCATAGACTTCAATGTTAAAAGTCTCCCATAGACTTCAATGTTAAAGTCTCCCATAGACTTCAATGTTAAAGTCTCCCATAGACTTCAATGTTAAAGTCTCCCATAGACTTCAATGTTAACGTCTCCCATAGACTTCAATGTTAAAGTCTCCCATAGACTCCAATGTTAAAAGGCTCCCATAGACTTCAATGTTAAAGTCTCCCATAGACTTCAATGTTAAAGTCTCCCATAGACTTCAATGTTAAAAGTCTCCCATAGACTTCAATGTTAAAGTCTCCCATAGACTTCAATGTTAAAGTCTCCCATAGACTTCAATGTTAAAGTCTCCCATAGACTTCAATGTTAAAGTCTCCCATAGACTTCAATGTTAAAGTCTCCCATAGACTTCAATGTTAAAGGCTCCCATAGACTTCAATGTTAAAGTCTCCCATAGACTTCAATGTTAAAGTCTCCCATAGACTTCAATGTTAAAGTCTCCCATAGACTTCAATGTTAAAGTCTCCCATAGACTTCAATGTTAAAGTCTCCCATAGACTTCAATGTTAAAGGCTCCCATAGACTTCAATGTTAAAGGCTCCCATAGACTTCAATGTTAAAGTCTCCCATAGACTTCAATGTTAAAGGCTCCCATATACTTCAATGTTAAAGTCTCCAATAGACTTCAATGTTAAAGTCTCCCATAGACTTTAATGTTAAAGTCTCCCATAGACTTCAATGTTAAAGTCTCCCATAGACTTCAATGTTAAAGTCTCCCATAGACTTCAATGTTAAAGTCTCCCGTAGACTTCAATGTTAAAGGCTCCCATAGACTTCAATGTTAAAGGCTCCCATAGACTTCAATGTTAAAGTCTCCCATAGACTTCAATGTTAAAGGCTCCCATAGATTTCAATGTTAAAGTCTCCCATAGACTTCAATGTTAAAGTCTCCCATAGACTTCAATGTTAAAGTCTCCCATAGACTTCAATGTTAAAGTCTCCCATAGACTTCAATGTTAAAGTCTCCCATAGACTTCAATGTTAAAGTCTCCCATAGACTTCAATGTTAAAGTCTCCCATAGACTTCAATGTTAAAGTCTCCCATAGACTTCAATGTTAAAGTCTCCCATAGACTTCAATGTTAAAGGCTCCCATAGACTTCAATGTTAAAGTCTCCCATAGACTTCAATGTTAAAGGCTCCCATAGACTTCAATGTTAAAGTCTCCCATAGACTTCAATGTTAAAGTCTCCCATAGACTTCAATGTTAAAGGCTCCCATATACTTCAATGTTAAAGTCTCCAATAGACTTCAATGTTAAAGTCTCCCATAGACTTTAATGTTAAAGTCTCCCATAGACTTCAATGTTAAAGTCTCCCATAGACTTCAATGTTAAAGTCTCCCATAGACTTCAATGTTAAAGTCTCCCGTAGACTTCAATGTTAAAGGCTCCCATAGACTTCAATGTTAAAGGCTCCCATAGACTTCAATGTTAAAGTCTCCCATAGACTTCAATGTTAAAGGCTCCCATAGATTTCAATGTTAAAGTCTCCCATAGACTTCAATGTTAAAGTCTCCCATAGACTTCAATGTTAAAGTCTCCCATAGACTTCAATGTTAAAGTCTCCCATAGACTTCAATGTTAAAGTCTCCCATAGACTTCAATGTTAAAGTCTCCCATAGACTTCAATGTTAAAGTCTCCCATAGACTTCAATGTTAAAGTCTCCCATAGACTTCAATGTTAAAGTCTCCCATAGACTTCAATGTTAAAGTCTCCCATAGACTTCAATGTTAAAGTCTCCCATAGACTTCAATGTTAAAGTCTCCCATAGACTTCAATGTTAAAGTCTCCCATAGACTTCAATGTTAAAGTCTCCCATAGACTTCAATGTTAAAGGCTCCCATAGACTTCAATGTTAAAGGCTCCCATAGACTTCAATGTTAAAGTCTCCCATAGACTTCAATGTTAAAGTCTCCCATATACTTCAATGTTAAAGTCTCCAATAGACTTCAATGTTAAAGTCTCCCATAGACTTCAATGTTAAAGTCTCCCATAGACTTCAATGTTAAAGTCTCCCATATACTTCAATGTTAAAGTCTCCCATAGACTTCAATGTTAAAGTCTCCCATAGACTTCAATGTTAAAGGCTCCCATAGACTTCAATGTTAAAGTCTCCCATAGACTTCAATGTTAAAGTCTCCCATAGACTTCAATGTTAAAGTCTCCCATAGACTTCAATGTTAAAGGCTCCCATAGACTTCAATGTTAAAGTCTCCCATAGACTTCAATGTTAAAGGCTCCCATAGATTTCAATGTTAAAGTCTCCCATAGACTTCAATGTTAAAGTCTCCCATAGACTTCAATGTTAAAGTCTCCCATAGACTTCAATGTTAAAGTCTCCCATAGACTTCAATGTTAAAGTCTCCCATAGACTTCAATGTTAAAGTCTCCCATAGACTTCAATGTTAAAGTCTCCCATAGACTTCAATGTTAAAGTCTCCCATAGACTTCAATGTTAAAGTCTCCCATAGACTTCAATGTTAAAGGCTCCCATAGACTTCAATGTTAAAGTCTCCCATAGACTTCAATGTTAAAGGCTCCCATAGACTTCAATGTTAAAGTCTCCCATAGACTTCAATGTTAAAGTCTCCCATAGACTTCAATGTTAAAGTCTCCCATAGACTTCAATGTTAAAGTCTCCCATAGACTTCAATGTTAAAGGCTCCCATAGACTTCAATGTTAAAGTCTCCCATAGACTTCAATGTTAAAGTCTCCCATAGACTTCAATGTTAAAGGCTCCCATATACTTCAATGTTAAAGTCTCCAATAGACTTCAATGTTAAAGTCTCCCATAGACTTCAATGTTAAAGTCTCCCATAGACTTCAATGTTAAAGTCTCCCATAGACTTCAATGTTAAAGGCTCCCATATACTTCAATGTTAAAGTCTCCCATAGACTTCAATGTTAAAGTCTCCCATAGACTTCAATGTTAAAGGCTCCCATAGACTTCAATGTTAAAGTCTCCCATAGACTTCAATGTTAAAGTCTCCCATAGACTTCAATGTTAAAGTCTCCCATAGACTTCAATGTTAAAGGCTCCCATAGACTTCAATGTTAAAGTCTCCCATAGACTTCAATGTTAAAGGCTCCCATAGATTTCAATGTTAAAGTCTCCCATAGACTTCAATGTTAAAGTCTCCCATAGACTTCAATGTTAAAGTCTCCCATAGACTTCAATGTTAAAGTCTCCCATAGACTTCAATGTTAAAGTCTCCCATAGACTTCAATGTTAAAGTCTCCCATAGACTTCAATGTTAAAGTCTCCCATAGACTTCAATGTTAAAGTCTCCCATAGACTTCAATGTTAAAGTCTCCCATAGACTTCAATGTTAAAGGCTCCCATAGACTTCAATGTTAAAGTCTCCCATAGACTTCAATGTTAAAGTCTCCCATAGACTTCAATGTTAAAGTCTCCCATAGACTTCAATGTTAAAGGCTCCCATATACTTCAATGTTAAAGTCTCCCATAGACTTCAATGTTAAAGTCTCCCATAGACTTCAATGTTAAAGTCTCCCATAGACTTCAATGTTAAAGTCTCCCATAGACTTCAATGTTAAAGGCTCCCATAGACTTCAATGTTAAAGGCTCCCATAGATTTCAATGTTAAAGTCTCCCATAGACTTCAATGTTAAAGGCTCCCATAAACTTCAATGTTAAAGGCTCCCATAGACTTCAATGTTAAAGTCTCCCATAGACTTCAATGTTAAAGTCTCCCATAGACTTCAATGTTAAAGTCTCCCATATACTTCAATGTTAAAGTCTCCAATAGACTTCAATGTTAAAGTCTCCAATAGACTTCAATGTTAAAGTCTCCCATAGACTTCAATGTTAAAGTCTCCCATAGACTTCAATGTTAAAGTCTCCCATATACTTCAATGTTAAAGTCTCCCATAGACTTCAATGTTAAAGTCTCCCATAGACTTCAATGTTAAAGGCTCCCATAGACTTCAATGTTAAAGTCTCCCATAGACTTCAATGTTAAAGTCTCCCATAGACTTCAATGTTAAAGTCTCCCATAGACTTCAATGTTAAAGTCTCCCATAGACTTCAATGTTAAAGTCTCCCATAGACTTCAATGTTAAAGGCTCCCATAAACTTCAATGTTAAAGGCTCCCATAGATTTCAATGTTAAAGTCTCCCATAGACTTCAATGTTAAAGGCTCCCATAAACTTCAATGTTAAAGGCTCCCATAGACTTCAATGTTAAAGTCTCCCATAGACTTCAATGTTAAAGGCTCCCATAAACTTCAATGTTAAAGTCTCCCATAGACTTCAATGTTAAAGTCTCCCATAGACTTCAATGTTAAAGGCTCCCATAAACTTCAATGTTAAAGGCTCCCATAGATTTCAATGTTAAAGTCTCCCATAGACTTCAATGTTAAAGGCTCCCATAAACTTCAATGTTAAAGGCTCCCATAGACTTCAATGTTAAAGTCTCCCATAGACTTCAATGTTAAAGTCTCCCATAGACTTCAATGTTAAAGTCTCCCATATACTTCAATGTTAAAGTCTCCAATAGACTTCAATGTTAAAGTCTCCCATAGACTTCAATGTTAAAGTCTCCCATAGACTTCAATGTTAAAGTCTCCCATATACTTCAATGTTAAAGTCTCCCATAGACTTCAATGTTAAAGTCTCCCATAGACTTCAATGTTAAAGGCTCCCATAGACTTCAATGTTAAAGTCTCCCATAGACTTCAATGTTAAAGTCTCCCATAGACTTCAATGTTAAAGTCTCCCATAGACTTCAATGTTAAAGGCTCCCATAGACTTCAATGTTAAAGTCTCCCATAGACTTCAATGTTAAAGGCTCCCATAGATTTCAATGTTAAAGTCTCCCATAGACTTCAATGTTAAAGTCTCCCATAGACTTCAATGTTAAAGTCTCCCATAGACTTCAATGTTAAAGTCTCCCATAGACTTCAATGTTAAAGTCTCCCATAGACTTCAATGTTAAAGTCTCCCATAGACTTCAATGTTAAAGTCTCCCATAGACTTCAATGTTAAAGTCTCCCATAGACTTCAATGTTAAAGTCTCCCATAGACTTCAATGTTAAAGGCTCCCATAGACTTCAATGTTAAAGTCTCCCATAGACTTCAATGTTAAAGGCTCCCATAGACTTCAATGTTAAAGTCTCCCATAGACTTCAATGTTAAAGTCTCCCATAGACTTCAATGTTAAAGTCTCCCATAGACTTCAATGTTAAAGTCTCCCATAGACTTCAATGTTAAAGTCTCCCATAGACTTCAATGTTAAAGTCTCCCATAGACTTCAATGTTAAAGTCTCCCATAGACTTCAATGTTAAAGGCTCCCATAGACTTCAATGTTAAAGTCTCCCATAGACTTCAATGTTAAAGTCTCCCATAGACTTCAATGTTAAAGGCTCCCATATACTTCAATGTTAAAGGCTCCCATATACTTCAATGTTAAAGTCTCCAATAGACTTCAATGTTAAAGTCTCCCATAGACTTCAATGTTAAAGTCTCCCATAGACTTCAATGTTAAAGGCTCCCATATACTTCAATGTTAAAGTCTCCCATAGACTTCAATGTTAAAGTCTCCCATAGACTTCAATGTTAAAGGCTCCCATAGACTTCAATGTTAAAGTCTCCCATAGACTTCAATGTTAAAGTCTCCCATAGACTTCAATGTTAAAGTCTCCCATAGACTTCAATGTTAAAGGCTCCCATAGACTTCAATGTTAAAGTCTCCCATAGACTTCAATGTTAAAGGCTCCCATAGATTTCAATGTTAAAGTCTCCCATAGACTTCAATGTTAAAGTCTCCCATAGACTTCAATGTTAAAGTCTCCCATAGACTTCAATGTTAAAGTCTCCCATAGACTTCAATGTTAAAGTCTCCCATAGACTTCAATGTTAAAGTCTCCCATAGACTTCAATGTTAAAGTCTCCCATAGACTTCAATGTTAAAGTCTCCCATAGACTTCAATGTTAAAGGCTCCCATAGACTTCAATGTTAAAGTCTCCCATAGACTTCAATGTTAAAGTCTCCCATAGACTTCAATGTTAAAGTCTCCCATAGACTTCAATGTTAAAGGCTCCCATAGACTTCAATGTTAAAGTCTCCCATAGACTTCAATGTTAAAGTCTCCCATAGACTTCAATGTTAAAGTCTCCCATAGACTTCAATGTTAAAGTCTCCCATAGACTTCAATGTTAAAGTCTCCCATAGACTTCAATGTTAAAGTCTCCCATAGACTTCAATGTTAAAGGCTCCCATAGACTTCAATGTTAAAGTCTCCCATAGACTTCAATGTTAAAGTCTCCCATAGACTTCAATGTTAAAGTCTCCCATAGACTTCAATGTTAAAGGCTCCCATATACTTCAATGTTAAAGTCTCCCATAGACTTCAATGTTAAAGTCTCCCATAGACTTCAATGTTAAAGTCTCCCATAGACTTCAATGTTAAAGTCTCCCATAGACTTCAATGTTAAAGTCTCCCATAGACTTCAATGTTAAAGGCTCCCATAAACTTCAATGTTAAAGGCTCCCATAGATTTCAATGTTAAAGTCTCCCATAGACTTCAATGTTAAAGGCTCCCATAAACTTCAATGTTAAAGGCTCCCATAGACTTCAATGTTAAAGTCTCCCATAGACTTCAATGTTAAAGGCTCCCATAAACTTCAATGTTAAAGGCTCCCATAGACTTCAATGTTAAAGTCTCCCATAGACTTCAATGCTAAAGGCTCCCATAGACTTCAATGTTAAAGTCTCCCATAGACTTCAATGTTAAAGGCTCCCATAGACTTCAATGTTAAAGGCTCCCATAGACTTCAATGTTAAAGGCTCCCATAGACTTCAATGTTAAAGGCTCCCATAGACTTCAATGTTAAAGGCTCCCATAGACTTCAATGTTAAAGTCTCCCATAGACTTCAATGTTAAAGTCTCCCATAGACTTCAATGTTAAAGTCTCCCATAGACTTCAATGTTAAAGTCTCCCATAGACTTCAATGTTAAAGTCTCCCATAGACTTCAATGTTAAAGTCTCCCATAGACTTCAATGTTAAAGTCTCCCATAGACTTCAATGTTAAAGGCTCCCATAGACTTCAATGTTAAAGTCTCCCATAGACTTCAATGTTAAAGGCTCCCATAGACTTCAATGTTAAAGTCTCCCATAGACTTCAATGTTAAAGTCTCCCATAGACTTCAATGTTAAAGTCTCCCATAGACTTCAATGTTAAAGTCTCCCATAGACTTCAATGTTAAAGTCTCCCATAGACTTCAATGTTAAAGTCTCCCATAGACTTCAATGTTAAAGTCTCCCATAGACTTCAATGTTAAAGGCTCCCATAGACTTCAATGTTAAAGTCTCCCATAGACTTCAATGTTAAAGTCTCCCATAGACTTCAATGTTAAAGGCTCCCATATACTTCAATGTTAAAGTCTCCAATAGACTTCAATGTTAAAGTCTCCCATAGACTTCAATGTTAAAGTCTCCCATAGACTTCAATGTTAAAGTCTCCCATAGACTTCAATGTTAAAGGCTCCCATATACTTCAATGTTAAAGTCTCCCATAGACTTCAATGTTAAAGTCTCCCATAGACTTCAATGTTAAAGGCTCCCATAGACTTCAATGTTAAAGTCTCCCATAGACTTCAATGTTAAAGTCTCCCATAGACTTCAATGTTAAAGTCTCCATAGACTTCAATGTTAAAGGCTCCCATAGACTTCAATGTTAAAGTCTCCCATAGACTTCAATGTTAAAGGCTCCCATAGATTTCAATGTTAAAGTCTCCCATAGACTTCAATGTTAAAGTCTCCCATAGACTTCAATGTTAAAGTCTCCCATAGACTTCAATGTTAAAGTCTCCCATAGACTTCAATGTTAAAGTCTCCCATAGACTTCAATGTTAAAGTCTCCCATAGACTTCAATGTTAAAGTCTCCCATAGACTTCAATGTTAAAGTCTCCCATAGACTTCAATGTTAAAGTCTCCCATAGACTTCAATGTTAAAGGCTCCCATAGACTTCAATGTTAAAGTCTCCCATAGACTTCAATGTTAAAGTCTCCAATAGACTTCAATGTTAAAGTCTCCCATAGACTTCAATGTTAAAGGCTCCCATATACTTCAATGTTAAAGTCTCCCATAGACTTCAATGTTAAAGTCTCCCATAGACTTCAATGTTAAAGTCTCCCATAGACTTCAATGTTAAAGTCTCCCATAGACTTCAATGTTAAAGGCTCCCATAGACTTCAATGTTAAAGTCTCCCATAGACTTCAATGTTAAAGTCTCCCATAGACTTCAATGTTAAAGTCTCCCATAGACTTCAATGTTAAAGTCTCCCATAGACTTCAATGTTAAAGGCTCCCATAAACTTCAATGTTAAAGGCTCCCATAGATTTCAATGTTAAAGTCTCCCATAGACTTCAATGTTAAAGGCTCCCATAAACTTCAATGTTAAAGGCTCCCATAGACTTCAATGTTAAAGTCTCCCATAGACTTCAATGTTAAAGGCTCCCATAAACTTCAATGTTAAAGTCTCCCATAGACTTCAATGTTAAAGTCTCCCATAGACTTCAATGTTAAAGGCTCCCATAAACTTCAATGTTAAAGGCTCCCATAGATTTCAATGTTAAAGTCTCCCATAGACTTCAATGTTAAAGGCTCCCATAAACTTCAATGTTAAAGGCTCCCATAGACTTCAATGTTAAAGTCTCCCATAGACTTCAATGTTAAAGTCTCCCATAGACTTCAATGTTAAAGTCTCCCATATACTTCAATGTTAAAGTCTCCAATAGACTTCAATGTTAAAGTCTCCCATAGACTTCAATGTTAAAGTCTCCCATAGACTTCAATGTTAAAGTCTCCCATATACTTCAATGTTAAAGTCTCCCATAGACTTCAATGTTAAAGTCTCCCATAGACTTCAATGTTAAAGGCTCCCATAGACTTCAATGTTAAAGTCTCCCATAGACTTCAATGTTAAAGTCTCCCATAGACTTCAATGTTAAAGTCTCCCATAGACTTCAATGTTAAAGTCTCCCATAGACTTCAATGTTAAAGTCTCCCATAGACTTCAATGTTAAAGGCTCCCATAAACTTCAATGTTAAAGGCTCCCATAGATTTCAATGTTAAAGTCTCCCATAGACTTCAATGTTAAAGGCTCCCATAAACTTCAATGTTAAAGGCTCCCATAGACTTTAACATTGAAGTCTATGGGAGCCTTTAACATTGAAGTCTATGGGAGACTTTAACATTGAAGTCTATCAATGTTAAAGTCTCCCATAGACTTCAATGTTAAAGGCTCCCATAAACTTCAATGTTAAAGTCTCCCATAGACTTCAATGTTAAAGTCTCCCATAGACTTCAATGTTAAAGGCTCCCATAAACTTCAATGTTAAAGGCTCCCATAAACTTCAATGTTAAAGTCTCCCATAGATTTCAATGTTAAAGTCTCCCATAGACTTCAATGTTAAAGGCTCCCATAAACTTCAATGTTAAAGGCTCCCATAGACTTCAATGTTAAAGTCTCCCATAGACTTCAATGTTAAAGTCTCCCATAGACTTCAATGTTAAAGTCTCCCATATACTTCAATGTTAAAGTCTCCAATAGACTTCAATGTTAAAGTCTCCCATAGACTTCAATGTTAAAGTCTCCCATATACTTCAATGTTAAAGTCTCCCATAGACTTCAATGTTAAAGTCTCCCATAAACTTCAATGTTAAAGTCTCCCATAGACTTCAATGTTAAAGTCTCCCATAGACTTCAATGTTAAAGTCTCCCATAGACTTCAATGTTAAAGTCTCCCATAGACTTCAATGTTAAAGTCTCCCATAGACTTCAATGTTAAAGGCTCCCATAGACTTCAATGTTAAAGTCTCCCATAGACTTCAATGTTAAAGGCTCCCATAGATTTCAATGTTAAAGTCTCCCATAGACTTCAATGTTAAAGTCTCCCATAGACTTCAATGTTAAAGTCTCCCATAGACTTCAATGTTAAAGTCTCCCATAGACTTCAATGTTAAAGTCTCCCATAGACTTCAATGTTAAAGTCTCCCATAGACTTCAATGTTAAAGTCTCCCATAGACTTCAATGTTAAAGTCTCCCATAGACTTCAATGTTAAAGTCTCCCATAGACTTCAATGTTAAAGGCTCCCATAGACTTCAATGTTAAAGTCTCCCATAGACTTC
The DNA here is from genome assembly GCF_964198595.1 of Lampetra fluviatilis. Lineage (NCBI taxonomy): Eukaryota > Metazoa > Chordata > Hyperoartia > Petromyzontiformes > Petromyzontidae > Lampetra > Lampetra fluviatilis. The sequence continues at coordinate 5,784,205 of NC_136343.1, read as the reverse complement.
AATGTTAAAGGCTCCCATAGACTTCAATGTTAAAGTCTCCCATAGACTTCAATGTTAAAGTCTCCCATAGACTTCAATGTTAAAGTCTCCCATAGACTTCAATGTTAAAGTCTCCCATAGACTTCAATGTTAAAGTCTCCCATAGACTTCAATGTTAAAGTCTCCCATAGACTTCAATGTTAAAGTCTCCCATAGACTTCAATGTTAAAGGCTCCCATAGACTTCAATGTTAAAGTCTCCCATAGACTTCAATGTTAAAGTCTCCCATAGACTTCAATGTTAAAGGCTCCCATATACTTCAATGTTAAAGTCTCCAATAGACTTCAATGTTAAAGTCTCCCATAGACTTCAATGTTAAAGTCTCCCATAGACTTCAATGTTAAAGTCTCCCATAGACTTCAATGTTAAAGGCTCCCATATACTTCAATGTTAAAGTCTCCCATAGACTTCAATGTTAAAGTCTCCCATAGACTTCAATGTTAAAGGCTCCCATAGACTTCAATGTTAAAGTCTCCCATAGACTTCAATGTTAAAGTCTCCCATAGACTTCAATGTTAAAGTCTCCCATAGACTTCAATGTTAAAGGCTCCCATAGACTTCAATGTTAAAGTCTCCCATAGACTTCAATGTTAAAGGCTCCCATAGATTTCAATGTTAAAGTCTCCCATAGACTTCAATGTTAAAGTCTCCCATAGACTTCAATGTTAAAGTCTCCCATAGACTTCAATGTTAAAGTCTCCCATAGACTTCAATGTTAAAGTCTCCCATAGACTTCAATGTTAAAGTCTCCCATAGACTTCAATGTTAAAGTCTCCCATAGACTTCAATGTTAAAGTCTCCCATAGACTTCAATGTTAAAGTCTCCCATAGACTTCAATGTTAAAGGCTCCCATAGACTTCAATGTTAAAGTCTCCCATAGACTTCAATGTTAAAGTCTCCCATAGACTTCAATGTTAAAGTCTCCCATAGACTTCAATGTTAAAGGCTCCCATAGACTTCAATGTTAAAGTCTCCCATAGACTTCAATGTTAAAGTCTCCCATAGACTTCAATGTTAAAGTCTCCCATAGACTTCAATGTTAAAGTCTCCCATAGACTTCAATGTTAAAGGCTCCCATAGACTTCAATGTTAAAGTCTCCCATAGACTTCAATGTTAAAGTCTCCCATAGACTTCAATGTTAAAGTCTCCCATAGACTTCAATGTTAAAGTCTCCCATAGACTTCAATGTTAAAGGCTCCCATAAACTTCAATGTTAAAGGCTCCCATAGATTTCAATGTTAAAGTCTCCCATAGACTTCAATGTTAAAGGCTCCCATAAACTTCAATGTTAAAGGCTCCCATAGACTTCAATGTTAAAGTCTCCCATAGACTTCAATGTTAAAGGCTCCCATAAACTTCAATGTTAAAGGCTCCCATAGACTTCAATGTTAAAGTCTCCCATAGACTTCAATGTTAAAGGCTCCCATAGACTTCAATGTTAAAGTCTCCCATAGACTTCAATGTTAAAGGCTCCCATATACTTCAATGTTAAAGGCTCCCATATACTTCAATGTTAAAGGCTCCCATAGACTTCAATGTTAAAGGCTCCCATAGACTTCAATGTTAAAGGCTCCCATAGACTTCAATGTTAAAGTCTCCCATAGACTTCAATGTTAAAGGCTCCCATAGACTTCAATGTGAAAGTCTCCCATAGACTTCAATGTTAAAGTCTCCCATAGACTTCAATGTTAAAGTCTCCCATAGACTTCAATGTTAAAGTCTCCCATAGACTTCAATGTTAAAGTCTCCCATAGACTTCAATGTTAAAGTCTCCCATAGACTTCAATGTTAAAGGCTCCCATAGACTTCAATGTTAAAGGCTCCCATAGACTTCAATGTTAAAGTCTCCCATAGACTTCAATGTTAAAGTCTCCCATAGACTTCAATGTTAAAGTCTCCCATAGACTTCAATGTTAAAGTCTCCGCTAGACTTCAATGTTAAAGTCTCCCATAGACTTCAATGTTAAAGTCTCCCATAGACTTCAATGTTAAAGTCTCCCATAGATTCCAATGTTAAAGTCTCCCATAGACTTCAATGTTAAAGTCTCCCATAGACTTCAATGTTAAAGTCTCCCATAGACTTCAATGTTAAAGGCTCCCATAGACTTCAATGTTAAAGTATCCCATAGACTTCAATGTTAAAGTCTCCCATAGACTTCAATGTTAAAGTCTCCCATAGACGTCAATGTTAAAGTCTCCCATAGACTTCAATGTTAAAGTCTCCCATAGACTTCAATGTTAAAGTCTCCTATAGACTCCAATGTTAAAGGCTCCCATAGACTTCAATGTTAAAGTCTCCCATAGACTTCAATGTTAAAGTCTCCCATAGACTCCAATGTTAAAGTCTCCCATAGACTTCAATGTTAAAGGCTCCCATAGACTTCAATGTTAAAGGCTCCCATAGACTTCAATGTTAAAGGCTCCCATAGACTTCAATGTTAAAGGCTCCCATAGACTTCAATGTTAAAGGCTCCCATAGACTTCAATGTTAAAGTCTCCCATAGACTTCAATGTTAAAGTCTCCCATAGACTTCAATGTTAAAGTCTCCCATAGACTCCAATGTTAAAGGCTCCCATAGACTTCAATGTTAAAGTCTCCCATAGACTTCAATGTTAAAGTCTCCCATGGACTTCAATGTTAAAGTCTCCCATGGACTTCAATGTTAAAGGCTCCCATGGACTTCAATGTTAAAGTCTCCCATAGACTTCAATGTTAAAGTCTCCAATAGACTTCAATGTTAAAGTCTCCCATGGACTTCAATGTTAAAGTCTCCCATAGACTTCAATGTTAAAGGCTCCCATAGACTTCAATGTTAAAGTCTCCAATAGACTTCAATGTTAAAGTCTCCCATGGACTTCAATGTTAAAGTCTCCCATGGACTTCAATGTTAAAGGCTCCCATGGACTTCAATGTTAAAGTCTCCCATAGACTTCAATGTTAAAGTCTCCCATAGACTTCAATGTTAAAGTCTCCCATAGACTTCAATGTTAAAGTCTCCCATAGACTTCAATGTTAAAGTCTCCCATAGACTTCAATGTTAAAGTCTCCCATAGACTTCAATGTTAAAGTCTCCCATAGACTTCAATGTTAAAGTCTCCCATAGACTTCAATGTTAAAGTCTCCCATAGATTTCAATGTTAAAGTCTCCCATAGACTTCAATGTTAAAGTCTCCCATATACTTCAATGTTAAAGTCTCCCATAGACTTCAATGTTAAAGTCTCCCATAGACTTCAATGTTAAAGGCTCCCATAGACTTCAATGTTAAAGTCTCCCATAGACTTCAATGTTAAAGTCTCCCATAGACTTCAATGTTAAAGGCTCCCATAGACTTCAATGTTAAAGTCTCCCATAGACTTCAATGTTAAAGTCTCCCATAGACTTCAATGTTAAAGTCTCCCATAGACTTCAATGTTAAAGTCTCCCATAGACTTCAATGTTAAAGTCTCCCATAGACCTCAATGTTAAAGTCTCCCATAGACTTCAATGTTAAAGTCTCCCATAGACTTCAATGTTAAAGGCTCCCATAGACCTCAATGTTAAAGTCTCCCATAGACTTCAATGTTAAAGGCTCCCATAGACTTCAATGTTAAAGTCTCCCATAGACTTCATTGTTAAAGTCTCCCTTATACTTCAATGTTAAAGTCTCCCATAGACTTCAATGTTAAAGTCTCCCATAGACTTCAATGTTAAAGTCTCCCATAGATTTCAATGTTAAAGTCTCCCATAGACTTCAATGTTAAAGTCTCCCATATACTTCAATGTTAAAGTCTCCCATAGACTTCAATGTTAAAGTCTCCCATAGACTTCAATGTTAAAGGCTCCCATAGACTTCAATGTTAAAGTCTCCCATAGACTGCAATGTTAAAGTCTCCCATAGACTTCAATGTTAAAGTCTCCCTTATACTTCAATGTTAAAGTCTCCCATAGACTACAATGTTAAAGGCTCCCATAGACTTCAATGTTAAAGTCTCCCATAGACTACAATGTTAAAGGCTCCCATAGTAACTTCACGACCACTCTCCTGAGTCGGGAGGACACTCACAAAGAGCGTTCATTTATTCAGATCGCACACCAACGTGCAATGAACACCAAGTGGGTGAGCGTGCGGGTGAGCATGCGGGTGAGCGTGCGGGTGAGCGTGCGGGTGAGCGTGGGGGTGAGCGTGTGTGTAGTAGGAGTGGTGAGCGGGTGGTCACGGTCGGGTGAGTGCTATCATGCGGGCGGGCGAGCGGGCGGGTGAGTGTGTGGGTGAGTGAGTGGGTGAGCGTGTGGATGAGTGGTTGAGCGTGTGGTTGAGTAGATGGTTGAGTGTGGATGAGTGGTTGAGCGTGTGGTCGAGTGTGTGAGTGGATGGTTGAGTGTGTGGATGAGTGGTTGAGCGTGTGGTAGAGTGTGTGGATGAGTGGTTGAGCGTGTGGTAGAGTGTGTGGATGAGTGGTTGAGTGTGTGGTTGAGCGTGTGGTTGAGTGGATGGTTGAGTGTGTGGATGAGTGGCTGAGCGAGTGGCTGAGCGAGTGGCTGAGCGAGCGGCTGAGCGAGCGAGTGGCTGAGCGAGTGGCTGAGCGAGTGGCTGAGCGAGTGGCTGAGCGAGTGGCTGAGCGAGCGAGCGAGTGAGCGAGCGACCGAGCGAGTGGCTGAGCCTGTATGCAAGCGTGCGAGTGGCTGGTCGGGGATTTGTCCATCTTCTCTTCGCCTCCCCGGAGGTCTCCATCTCTCCTCCACCTCCTCATCGTCCGTCGTCGTTGAAGCGCCTCACCCCCGGTGCTTGTATTGCTCCATGTGGCACAGAACCCAGCAGCTGGGGATCAGCAGAGTGGCAGCCATCGCTCCCAGCCCAATCAGCGTCCCCTGCGAAACACACGGAGGAGGGGAGGAGGGGGGACAGGATTTGTTTTAGACGGTACACACACTAACTCACACTCACACTTACACTCACTCACACTTACACTCACTAACACACTCTCACACACACTCTCACACACACTCACACACACTCACACACACACTCACACACACACTCACACACACACTCACACACACTCACACACACTCACACTCTCTCTCACACACACACTCACTCTCACTCACCCACCCATACTCTCACTCTGTGTGTGGTGAGTCTGTGGGTCTCTGCGTGGTGAGTCTATGGGTCTGTGTGTGATGAGTCTGTGGGTCTCTGTGTGGTGAGTCTATGGGTCTCTATGTGATGAGTCTATGCGTCTCTGTGTGGTGAGTCTATGGGTCTGTGTGTGATGAGTCTGTGGGTCTTAGTGTGATGAGTCTGTGGGTCCCTGTGTGATGAGTCTATGGGTCTGTGTGTGATGAGTCTGTGGGTCTTAGTGTGATGAGTCTATGGGTCTCTGTGTGATGAGTCTATGGGTCTGTGTGTGATGAGTCTATGGGTCGGTGTGTGATGAGTCTATGGGTCTGTGTGTGGTGAGTCTATGGGTCTCTGTGTGATGAGTCTATGGGTCTGTGTGTGATGAGTCTATGGGTCTGTGTGTGATGAGTCTGTGGGTCTTAGTGTGATGAATCTATGGGTCTCTATGTGATGAGTCTATGGGTCTCTGTGTGGTGAGTCTATGGGTCTCTGTGTGATGAATCTATGGGTCGGTGTGTGACGAGTCTGTGGGTCTTAGTGTGATGAGTCTATGGGTCTCTGTGTGATGAGTCTATGGGTCTCAGTGTGGTGAGTCTATGGGTCTGTGTGTGATGAGTCTGTGGGTCTTAGTGTGATGAGTCTATGCGTCTCTATGTGATGAGTCTATGGGTCTCTGTGTGGTGAGTCTATGGGTCTCTGTGTGGTGAGTCTATGGGTCTGTGTGTGATGAGTCTGTGGGTCTTAGTGTGATGAGTCTATGCGTCTCTATGTGATGAGTCTATGGGTCTCTGTGTGGTGAGTCTATGGGTCTCTGTGTGATGAATCTATGGGTCGGTGTGTGACGAGTCTGTGGGTCTTAGTGTGATGAGTCTATGGGTCTCTGTGTGATGAGTCTATGGGTCTCAGTGTGGTGAGTCTGTGGGTCTCTGTGTGATGAGTCTATGGGTCTGTGTGTGGTGAGTCTATGGGTCTCTGTGTGATGAGTCTATGGGTCGGTGTGTGATGAGTCTGTGGGTCTCTGTGTGATGAGTCTGTGGGTCTCCGTGTGGTGAGTCTATGGGTCTCTATGTGATGAGTCTATGGGTCTCTGTGTGGTGAGTCTATGGGTCTGTGTGTGATGAGTCTATGGGTCTCTGTGTGATGAGTCTATGGGTCTTAGTGTGATGAGTCTATGGGTCTCTGTGTTATGAGTCTGTGGGTCTCAGTGTGGTGAGTCTGTGGGTCTCTGTGTGATGAGTCTATGGGTCTGTGTGTGGTGAGTCTATGGGTCTCTGTGTGATGAGTCTGTGGGTCTCTGTGTGGTGAGTATGTGGGTCTCAGTGTGGTGAGTCTGTGGGTCTCAGTGTGGTGAGTCTGTGGGTCTCTGTGTGGTGAGTCTATGGGTCTGTGTGATGAGTCTGTGGGTCTCTGTGTGATGAGTCTGTGGGTCTCTGTGTGGTGAGTCTATGGGTCTCTGTGTGATGAGTCTATGGGTCTGTGTGTGGTGAGTCTATGGGTCTCTGTGTGATGAGTCTATGGGTCTGTGTGTGGTGAGTCTATGGGTCTCTGTGTGGTGAGTCTATGGGTCTCTATGTGGTGAGTCTATGGGTCTCTGTGTGGTGAGTCTATGGGTCTCTGTGTGGTGAGTCTATGGGTCTCTGTGTGGTGAGTCTATGGGTCTCTGTGTGGTGAGTCTATGGGTCTCTGTGCATGTTGAACGGCTTCGCACCGTGCCAGGCTAGGTGCAGGAGGTGGTAACGGGACAGACCCAGCAGGTGCCAAGGGTTGACTGAGATGACTGACAGATTGCACCAGCTGTACCCCCTACTGTGCCAACTGTGTGATGATATACAGTGATATAGTCTGACACGCACAGTGACACGCACAGTGACACGCACAGTGACACGCACAGTGACACGCACAGTGACACGCACAGTGACACGCACAGTGACACGCACAGTGACAGTGTGACACGCACTGGCACCACAGTCAGCGCATTAACCTAGCAACTCACCACCACTCACCATCATCACCCCCCACCATCATCCACTCACCGCCATCATCATCATCCACTCGCCACCAACATCATCCACACACCACTACCCATCATCACCCACACACCACCATCACCATCCCCACACACCACCATCACCATCCCCACACACCACACCACCATCATCACCCACACACCACCATCATCACCCACACACCACCATCATCACCCCCACACATCACCATCATCACCCACACACCACCATCACCCCACTCACCACCACCACCACCATGACCCACACACCATCACCCACTCACCATCACCCACACACGACCACCCACTCGCCACCACCACCCACTCACCACCACCATCACCCACTCACCACCACCATCACCCACTCACCATCACCCCCACCCACTCACCACCACCATCACCCACTCACCACCACCATCACCCACACACCATCACCCCCCATCACCCACACACCATCACCCCCACCCCACTCACCACCACCATCACCCACTCACCACCACCATCACCCACTCACCACCACCATCACCCACTCACCACCACCATCACCCACACACCATCGCCCCCACCCACTCACCACCACCATCACTCACCACCACCACCCACCATCACCCACACACCATCACCCACTCACCACCACCACCATCACCCACTCACCACCACCACCATCACCCACACACCATCACCACCCACCCATTCACCACCACCATCACCCACTCACCACCACCATCACTCACTCACTCACCACCACCACCATCACACCCACTCACCACCACCATCACTCACTCACCACCACCATCACCCACTCACCACCACCATCACCCACACACCATCACCCCCACCCACTCACCACCACCATCACTCACCACCACCACCCACCATCACCCACACACCATCACCCACCATCGCCCCCACCCACTCACCACCACCACCACTCACTCACCACCACCACCCACCATCACCCACACACCATCATCCACTCACCACCACCATCACCCACTCACCACCACCATCATCACCCACACACCATCACCACCCACCCACTCACCACCACCATCACCCACTCACCACCACCATCACCCACTCACCACCACCATCACTCACTCACTCACCACCACCACCATCACACCCACTCACCACCACCATCACTCACTCACCACCACCATCACCCACTCACCACCACCATCACCCACTCACCACCACCATCACCCACACACCATCACCACCCACCCACTCACCACCACCATCACTCACCACCACCACCCACCATCACCCACACACCATCACCCACCATCGCCCCCACCCACTCACCACCACCACCACTCACTCACCACCACCACCCACCATCACCCACACACCATCATCCACTCACCACCACCATCACCCACTCACCACCCACCATCATCACCCACACACCATCACCACCCACCCACTCACCACCACCATCACCCACTCACCACCACCATCACTCACTCACCACCACCACCACCATCACACCCACTCACCACCACCAATCACTCACTCACCACCACCATCACCCACTCACCACCACCATCACCTACACACCATCACCACCCCACCCACCCACCCACCACCACACCATCACCCACTCACCACCACCATCACCCACTCACCACCACCATCATCATCCACTCACCACCACCATCACCCACACACCATCACCCACTCACCACCACCATCATCACCCACCATCACCCACACACCATCACGCACACACCATCACCCACTCACCATCACACCCACCTCACCACCAGTTCACCTTCGTGACCTTCAGTGACCTCTTCACCATCTCCGTTACCCCCCTCACGTTACACCCCCCCTCTCTCCCCTCCCGTTACCTCACCCCCCCTCCAGTTACATCGTTACCCCCCCCGTTAGCTCACACCCCCCTTGTAACGCCATCGTTACCCCCCCCCCCTCCGTTAACCCATCATTACCCCCGTTACCCCACATTATACCCGTTACCTCACCCCCTCCCGTTACCACATCGTTACCCCCTCGTTACCCCACCTCTCCCCCCATCGTTACCCCCCCCCATCATTACCCCCCTCACGTTACCCACACCCCACCGTTACCCCCCTCACGTGACCCTCACGTGACCCTCACGTTACTCCCCCCGCCCCACATTACCCCCCCTCACGTTACCCCCCCCCCACGTTACCCCCCCCTCACGTTACCCCCCCCTCACGTTACTCCCCGCCCCACATTACCCCCCTCACGTTACCCCCCCCTCACGTTACCCCCCCCCCACGTTACCCCCCCTCCCCCACCTTTACCCCCCCCACTATACCCCCCTCTCCCACGTTACCCCCCCCACGTTACCCCCCCTCACGTTACCCCCCTCCACCTTTACCCCCCCTCTCCCACGTTACCCCCCCCCCCACTATACCCCCCCCCTCACGTTACCCCCCCCCTCACGTTACCCCCCCCTCACGTTACCCCCCCTCACGTTACCCCCCCCCTCACGTTACCCCCCCTCACGTTACCCCCCCTCACGTTACCCCCCCCCCACCTTTACCCCCCCCACCTTTACCCCCCCCCCTCACGTTACCCCCCCCCCCACCTTAACCCCCCCCCCACCTTTACCCCCCCCTCTCCCACGTTACCCCCCCATGTTACCCCCCCTCACGTTACCCCCCTCACGTTACCCCCCCTCTACGTTACCCCCCCTCACGTTACCCCCCCTCACGTTACCCCCCCCACGTTACCCCCCCCCCCCTTTCCCCCCCTCTCCCACGTTACCCCCCCATGTTACCCCCCCCACGTGACCCCCCCCTCACGTTACCCCCCCCTCACGTTACCCCCCCCTCACGTTACCCCCCCTCACGTTACCCCCCCTCACGTTACCCCCCCCACGTTACCCCCCCCCCCTCACGTTACCCCTCACCCCCCCCCCACCTTTACCCCCCCCCCCACGTTACCGCCCCCCCCCCCCCCCACGTTACCCCCCCCCCCACCCACGTTACCCCCCCCCCCCCACGTGACTCACCGCTCCACCAATCGCTTGCTCCGCTGGCAGCGACGAGACGGAGCGCGTCAGCGGGCGGCTGAGACCCGCCAGGGAGCGCATCGCAACCAACGCGAACATCTTGACGGCGATTCTTTGTTATTATTATTAAACAAACAAACGACGACGACAACAACGGCGTAATCGTCAACAAGTCGGTCCCGTCCGGTGGTTTGAGGAGAATTTTTTTGTTAATTTTTTGTTCCCCTCAGGACGAAAGCTTCAAGGGCGAGCGTTAGCGGAGCAATGGCGGCAAATCAACCGCCACCTCGCTCCTTATATGGGCGTGGGCGGGGCCGGTGGTGGTGGGGGGGGGGCGTGTCCACAATGAGACGTTCTCATTGGTCAGCGAAGATGAGAGGTTTGTGATTGGACGAGGTGACTCACGTCGCTCCTTATATAGACATGGGCGGTGGTGGGGGGGGGGGGCGTGTCTACGATGCAACGCGCGTTCCCATTGGTCGGATGTGAAGCGACCCGGATAATACGAGGCCTGTGATTGGACGAGGCGGCTTGACCTCTGCCTCGCTCCTTATATAGACATGGGCGGTGGTGGGGGGCCGTGTCTACGATGCAACGCGCATTCCCATTGGTCGGCTGTGAAGCGACCCAGATAATACGAGGCCTGTGATTGGACGAGGCGGCTTGACCTCTGCCTCGCTCCTTATATAGACGTGGGCGGGGCGACAGGGGGATGTGTGTCTACGGTGCAACGCGCGTTCCCATTGGTCGGCTGCGAAGCGACCCGGATAATACGAGGCCTGTGATTGGACGAGGCGGCTTGACCTCTGCCTCGCTCCTTATATAGACGTGGGCGGGGCGACAGGGGGGAGGTGTGTCCACGATAAGACGCGCGCTCCCCATTGGTCAGATTTTGACGTAAAATTTTCGGTAAAGTCACGGAGATAGAAAATAAAATAAAAAATAATAAAGTTAAATTAAATAAAAATTAATTAAATTTTTGGTTTATTTTATTTTATTTTCTACGCGACTTTACCGAAAGAACCAAGAATAAGACGATAAGAGGCCTGTGATTGGATGGTCGAGGTAACGGGGGGGGGGGGCACACTGAGACACGCGCTCTCATTGGTCAACTCGTCAAGAGACCCGGATGTTACGAGAGGCCTGTGATTGGACGCCGAGGAGACTCCGCCTCCCTCACTCCTAATATGGGCATGGAGGGGAGTGGTGGGGGAGGAAGGGGAGGGGCACAATGGGACACGCGCTCTCATTGGTCAACCGTCAAGAGACCCGGATGTTACGAGAGGCCTGTGATTGGACGCCGAGGAGACTCCGCCTCCCTCACTCCTAATATGGGCATGGAGGGGAGTGGTGGGGGAGGAAGGGGAGGGGCACAATGGGACACGCGCTCTCATTGGTCAACCGTCAAGAGACCCGGATGTTACGAGGCCTGTGATTGGACGCCGAGGAGACTCCGCCTCCCTCACTCCTAATATGGGCATGGAGGGGAGTGGTGGGGGAGGAAGGGGAGGGGCACAATGAGACACGCGCTCTCATTGGTCAACCGTCAAGAGACCCGGATGTTACGAGAGGCCTGTGATTGGACGCCGAGGAGACTCCGCCTCCCTCACTCCTAATATGGGCATGGAGGAGGGGAGTGGTGGGGGAGGAGGGGGGTTCCACGATGAGCCGCGCGCTCTCATTGGTCAACCCGTCAAGAGACCCGGATGTTAGGAGAGGCCTGTGATTGGACGTTGAAGGGAAAGTGGGGGGGGAGGGGGGGGGGCACAATGAGACGCGCTCTCCCATTGGTGGAGCTGACCAAGGTGGGCGAGGAACGAGGCGTTTTGATTGGTCCACTGAAATTCTTTAACTCGTTTATTTCAAGTCCAGCGGAGCAAAGTTAAATTATAAATCTTTAAAAAAACGTTTTAATTCGTTGCACGGGATTAACTTTCATACGGCGAAAAAGACAATTGCGATTGCAATATACAGTTAAAAATTCCATATTTCGTATAAAATCTCACAGTATCTGTAACATTTAAACTGCAGCAGCAGCAGCAACAATCCGAAAATCTGTGAAGCGCTGTGCGTGTGTCACAGATGTCAGTGTGTTACACCAACAAGACAAAGGTCCCCCGTGTAGCCTCTAGCAGGCTGTGCGGGCAAGTGCTGATAGCGAGCAGCACCCATGAAGGCTACTGGCAAATGAGTGTGGATGGCAACCCACCCACACACACACCCTGTCAATCACTCACCCACTCTCCCACCCACTCACTCACTCACCCACTCACTCACCCACACACTCACCCACTCACCCACCCACTCACTCACCCACCCACTCACTCACCCACCCACCCACTCACCCACCCACTCACTCACCCACCCACCCACCACTCACTCACCCCACCCACCCACCCACTCACTCACTCACCCACTCACTCACCCACTCACTCACTCACCCACCCACTCACTCACCCACCCACCCACTCACTCACTCACTCACCCACCCACCCACCCACTCACTCACCCACTCACTCACCCACCCACTCACTCACCCACCCACTCACTCACCCACCCACTCACTCACTCACCCACCCACCCACCCACCCACTCACTCACTCACCCACCCACCCACCCACTCACTCACCCACTCACTCACCCACCCACTCACTCACCCACTCACCCACCCACTCACTCACCCACCCACTCACTCACCCACCCACCCACCCACCCACTCACTCACTCACCCACCCACCCACTCACTCACTCACCCACTCACTCACCCACCCACTCACTCACCCACCCACTCACTCACCCACTCACTCACCCACACACCCACTCACTCACCCACTCACCCACCCACTCACCCACTCACCCACTCACTCACCCACACTCTCACCCACCCACCCACTCACTCACTCACCCACTCACCCACTCACCCACTCACTCACTCACCCACTCACTCACCCACTCACTCATTCACACTCTCACCCACCCACTCACTCACTCACCCACTCACTCACCCACTCACTCACCCACTCACTCACCCACCCACCCACTCACCCACTCACCCACACAACCACCCACCCACCCCCTCACCCACACTCTCACTCACCCACCCACTCACCCACCCACTCACTCACCCACTCACTCACCCACCCACCCACTCACCCACTCACCCACACAACCACCCACCCACCCCCCCCACCCCCTCACCCACACTCTCACTCACTCACCCACTCACTCACCCACTCACTCACCCACTCACTCACCCACCCACCCACTCACCCACTCACCCACACAACCACCCACCCACCCCCTCACCCACACTCTCACCCACTCACCCACTCACCCACCCACTCACCCACCCACTCACTCACCCACCCACCCACCCACTCACCCACCCACTCACTCACCCACTCTCTCACCCACCCACCCACTCACCCACCCACCCACTCACTCACTCACCCACCCATTCACCCACTCACCCACTCACCCACTCACTCACCCACACTCTCACCCACCCACTCACTCACTCACCCACTCACTCACCCACCCACCCACCCACCCACTCCACCCTGTCAATCACTCACCCACTCTCTCACCCACACACCCACCCACTCACCCTCTCACTCACCCACACACACACTCACCCACTCACCCTCTCTCTCACCCACACACCCACTCACTCACCCACTCTCTCTCACCCACTCACCCTGTCAATCACTCACCCCACTCTCTCACCCACACACCCACCCACTCACCCTCTCACTCACCCACACACACACTCACCCACTCACCCTCTCTCTCACCCACACACCCACTCACTCACCCACTCTCTCACCCACTCACCCTGTCAATCACTCACCCACTCTCTCACCCACACACCCACCCACTCACCCTCTCACTCACCCACACACACACTCGCCCACTCATCCACCCACTCACCCTCTCACTCACCCACCCACCCACCCACTCACCCACTCACACACTCACCCACCCACACACTGTGTGTCTCTGTGTGTCTCTGTGTGTCTCTGTGGGTCTCTGTGGGTCTCTGTGTGTCTCTGTGTGTCTCTGTGAGTCTCTGTGTGTCTCTGTGGGTCTCTGTGAGTCTCTGTGTGTCTCTGTGTGTCTCTGTGGGTCTCTGTGAGTCTCTGTGTGTCTCTGTGTGTCTCTGTGGGTCTCTGTGGGTCTCTGTGGGTCTCTGTGGGTCTCTGTGGGTCTCTGTGTGTCTCTGTGTGTCTCTGTGGGTCTCTGTGTGTCTCTGTGTGTCTCTGTGTGTCTCTGTGGGTCTCTGTGAGTCTCTGTGTGTCTCTGTGTGTCTCTGTGTGTCTCTGTGGGTCTCTGTGTGTCTCTGTGTGTCTCTGTGTGTCTCTGTGGGTCTCTGTGAGTCTCTGTGTGTCTCTGTGTGTCTCTGTGAGTCTCTGTGTGTCTCTGTGTGTCTCTGTGGGTCTCTGTGTGTCTCTGTGTGTCTCTGTGGGTCTCTGTGTGTCTCTGTGTGTCTCTGTGGGTCTCTGTGTGTCTCTGTGTGAGTCTCTGTGGGTCTCTGTGGGTCTCTGTGGGTCTCTGTGGGTCTCTGTGTGTCTCTGTGTGTCTCTGTGGGTCTCTGTGAGTCTCTGTGTGTCTCTGTGTGTCTCTGTGGGTCTCTGTGGGTCTCTGTGGGTCTCTGTGAGTCTCTGTGGGTCTCTGTGTGTCTCTGTGGGTCTCTGTGGGTCTCTGTGGGTCTCTGTGGGTCTCTGTGTGTCTCTGTGTGTCTCTGTGGGTCTCTGTGAGTCTCTGTGTGTCTCTGTGTGTCTCTGTGGGTCTCTGTGGGTCTCTGTGGGTCTCAGGTGAGAGACAGAGAGAGGGACAGAGAGAGGGACAGAGAGACAGAGACAGAGAGAGACAGAGAGACACAGAGTGAAGCATGCCTGGCTCCTGGAGGCAGAGTCTCATCACAAGGAGGTGAGAGACAGAGAGACAGAGAGACACAGAGAGACACAGAGAGACACACAGAGAGACAGAGAGAGACAGAGAGAGAGACAGAGAGACAGAGAGAGACACAGAGAGACAGAGAGAGAGACAGAGAGACACAGAGAGACAGAGAGACAGAGAGAGACACACAGACAGAGAGAGACACAGAGAGAGACACAGAGAGAGAGACAGAGAGACACATACACTTAGTGACGAATGGCGGTTGTTGTCTCTGTGTGTGTCTTTGTGTGTCTCTGTGTGTGTCTGTGTCTCTCTGTGTGTGTGTCTCTGTGTGTGTCTCTGTGTGTGTCTCTGTGTGTGTCTCTGTGTGTGTCTCTGTGTGTGTCTTTGTGTGTGTCTGTGTGTGTCTGTGTCTCTGTGTGTGTGTGTCTCTGTGTGTGTCTCTGTGTCTCTCTGTGTGTGTCTCTGTGTGTCTCTGTGTGTGTCTCTGTGTGTCTCTGTGTGTGTCTTTGTGTGTCTCTGTGTGTCTCTGTGTGTCTCTGTGTGTCTCTGTGTGTCTCTGTGGGTCTCTGTGGGTCTCTGTGTGTCTCTATGGGTCTCTGTGGGTCTCTGTGGGTCCCTGTGTGTCTCTGTGTCTCTGTGGGTCTCTGTGGGTCTCTGTGAGTCTCTGTGTGTCTCTGTGTGTCTCTGTGTGTCTCTGTGGGTCTCTGTGTGTCTATGTGGGTCTCTGTGGGTCTCTGTGGGTCTCTGTGGGTCTCTGTGGGTCTCTGTGGGTCTCTGTGTGTCTCTGTGGGTCTCTGTGGGTCTCTGTGGGTCTCTGTGGGTCTCTGTGTGTCCTCTATGGGTCTCTGTGTGTCTCTGTGTCTCCGTGTGTCTCCGTGGGTCCTCCGTGGGTCTCCGTGTGTCTCCGTGGGTCTCTGTGGGTCTCTGTGAGTCTCTGTGAGTCTCTGTGAGTCTCTGTGTGTCTCTGTGGGTCTCTGTGTGTCTCTGTGGGTCTCTGTGGGTCTCTGTGAGTCTCTGTGGGTCTCTGTGTGTCTCTGTGGGTCTCTGTGAGACTCTGTGGGTCTCTGTGGGTCTCTGTGGGTCTCTGTGGGTCTCTGTGAGTCTCTGTGGGTCTCTGTGGGTCTCTGTGGGTCTCTGTGGGTCTCTGTGGGGTCTCTGTGAGTCTCTGTGAGTCTCTGTGGGTCTCTGTGGGTCTCTGTGGGGTCTCTCTGTGGGTCTCTGTGGGTCTCTGTGTGCTCTGTGGGTCTCTGTCGGGTCTCTGTGTGTCTCTGTGGGTCTCCGTGGGTCTCCGTGGGTCGCTGTAACAAGGTATGCCAGTTCACGTTCAAGTAAAAACAAAAATCCCGTGGAAGTTGGTTTGTAAGTGCGTATGTTCGTAAGTCGGGGCGTCCGCAAGTCGGGGTGTCCGTAAGTCGGGGTGTCCATAAGTCGGGGTGTCCGAAAGTCGGGGAGTGGATGTCTGCAACCGTGTTAGTTCAGACACCCCGAGAGGTGTGGGGTTGAGGGCGGGGTGGGGGGTGTCCATAAGTCGGGGTGTCCGTAAGTCGGGGAGTGGATGTGTGCAACCGTGTTAGTTCAGACACCCCGAGAGGTGTGGGGTTGAGGGCGGGGTGGGGGGTGTCCATAAGTCGGGGTGTCCGTAAGTCGGGGTGTCCGTAAGTCGGGGAGTGGATGTCTGCAACCGTGTTAGTTCAGACACCCCGAGAGGTGTGGGGTTGAGGGCGGGGTGGGGGGTGTCCATAAGTCGGGGTGTACGCAAGTCGAGTGTCCATAAGTCGGGGTGTACGTAAGTCGGGGTGTCCGTAAGTCGGGGTGTCCGTAAGTCGGGGAGTGGATGTGTGTAACCGTGTTAGTTCAGACCCCCTGAGTGGTGTGGGATTGAGGGCGGCGTGGGGGGTGGGGAGCGCGGGGAGCCGGGATCCAGATCCCTCTGGAGACGCTCCATCTCCGCCGGGTCGAGCTCACGGCCAGAGAGCCACTCGGTGAGCAGACACGCGGACAGAGACGCGGAATCAGCAGACCTACAGAGAGAGACACGGGGTGAGGGACACGGGGAGAGAGACACGGTGAGAGACACGGTGAGAGACACGGGGAGAGACACGGGGAGAGAGAGACGGGGAGAGAGAGACACAGGGGGGGGGGGGAGACACGGGGAGAGAGACACGGGGAGACACGGTGAGAGAGACACGGTGAGAGACACGGGGAGAGAGAGACGGGGAGAGAGAGACACAGGGGGGGGGGGGGAGACACGGGGTGAGAGACACGGTGAGAGACACGGTGAGAGACACGGGGAGAGAGAGACGGGGAGAGAGAGACACAGGGGGGGGGGGAGACACGGGGTGAGAGACACGGTGAGAGACACGGGGAGAGGCACGGGGAGAGAGAGACGGGGAGAGAGACACGGGGAGAGAGACACGGGGAGAGAGAGACACGGGGAGAGAGAGACGGGGAGAGAGACACGGGGAGAGAGAGACACGGTGAGAGAGACACGGGGTGAGAGAGACACAGGGGGAGAGAGACGGGGAGAGAGACACGGGGTGAGAGAGACACGGGGAGAGAGAGACACGGGGAGAGAGACACGGGGAGAGAGACACGGGGAGAGAGACACGGGGAGAGAGACATGGTGAGAGAGACACGGTGAGAGAGACACGGGGTGAGAGAGACACAGGGGGAGACACGGTGAGAGACGGGGAGACACGGTGAGAGAGACACGGGGTGAGAGACACGGGGAGAGAGACACGGGGAGAGAGACACGGGGAGAGAGACACGGGGAGAGAGACACGGGGAGAGAGACACGGTGAGAGAGACACGGGGAGAGAGACACGGGGAGAGAGACACGGTGAGAGAGACACGGGGAGAGAGACACGGGGAGAGAGACACGGGGAGAGAGACACGGTGAGAGAGACACGGGGAGAGAGACACGGGGAGAGAGACACGGGGAGAGAGACACGGGGAGAGAGACACGGTGAGAGAGACACGGTGAGAGACACGGTGAGAGAGACACGGGGAGAGAGAGACACAACATGGATGTGGAGATGATGGTGAGAGACACAGAGAGAAATACACACACCCGTGTCTCTCCGTGTCTCTCTCCGTGTCTCCCTGCATCTCTCCGTGTCTCCCCGTGTCTCCCTGCGTCTCCCTGCGTCTCCCCGTGTCTCCCTGCGTCTCCCCGTGTCTCCCCGTGTCTCCCTGCGTCTCCCCGTGTCTCCCTGCGTCTCCCCGTGTCTCCCTGCGTCTCCCCGTGTCTCCCTGCGTCTCCCCGTGTCTCCCCGTGTCTCTCTGTGTCTCCCCGTGTCTCCCTGCGTCTCCCCGTGTCTCCCTGCGTCTCCCCGTGTCTCTCCGTGTCTCTCTCCGTGTCTCTCTCCGTGTCTCCCCGTGTCTCCGTACCCGTCCCTGTCGCCGCCGTGTCCGCTGGTGAACGACTGGTCTATGAAGTCGTTGAGATCGAAGCCCACGACGTGTCTCCCTGCATCTCTCTGTGTCTCCCCGTGTCTCTCCCCGTGTCTCCCCGTGTCTCTCTCCGTGTCTCCCCGTGTCTCCGTACCCGTCCCTGTCCCCGCCGTGTCCGCTGGTGAACGACTGGTCTATGAAGTCGTTGAGATCGAAGCCCACGCCGTGTCTCCCTGCATCTCCCCGTGTCTCCCTGCGTCTCCCCGTGTCTCTCCGTGTCTCTCTCCGTGTCTCTCTCCGTGTCTCCCCGTGTCTCCGTACCCGTCCCTGTCCCCGCCGTGTCCGCTGGTGAACGACTGGTCTATGAAGTCGTTGAGATCGAAGCCCACGCCGTGTCTCCCTGCATCTCCCCGTGTCTCCCCGTGTCTCCCTGCGTCTCCCCGTGTCTCCCTGCGTCTCCCCGTGTCTCCCCGTGTCTCCCCGTGTCTCTCTCCGTGTCTCTCTCCGTGTCTCCCCGTGTCTCCGTACCCGTCCCTGTCGCCGCCGTGTCCGCTGGTGAACGACTGGTCTATGAAGTCGTTGAGATCGAAGCCCACGCCGTGTCTCCCTGCATCTCCCCGTGTCTCCCCGTGTCTCCCTGCGTCTCCCCGTGTCTCCCTGCGTCTCCCCGTGTCTCTCCGTGTCTCTCTCCGTGTCTCTCTCCGTGTCTCCGTACCCGTCCCTGTCCCCGCCGTGTCCGCTGGTGAACGACTGGTCTATGAAGTCGTTGAGATCGAAGCCCACGCCGTGTCTCCCTGCATCTCCCCGTGTCTCCCCGTGTCTCCCTGCGTCTCCCCGTGTCTCCCTGCGTCTCCCCGTGTCTCTCCGTGTCTCTCTCCGTGTCTCTCTCCGTGTCTCCCCGTGTCTCCGTACCCGTCCCTGTCCCCGCCGTGTCCGCTGGTGAACGACTGGTCTATGAAGTCGTTGAGATCGAAGCCCACGCCGTGTCTCCCTGCATCTCCCCGTGTCTCCCCGTGTCTCCCTGCGTCTCCCCGTGTCTCCCTGCGTCTCCCCGTGTCTCTCCGTGTCTCTCTCCGTGTCTCTCTCCGTGTCTCCCCGTGTCTCCGTACCCGTCCCTGTCCCCGCCGTGTCCGCTGGTGAACGACTGGTCTATGAAGTCGTTGAGATCGAAGCCCATGCCGTGTCTCCCTGCATCTCCCCGTGTCTCCCCGTGTCTCCCTGCGTCTCCCCGTGTCTCCCTGCGTCTCCCCGTGTCTCTCCGTGTCTCTCTCCGTGTCTCTCTCCGTGTCTCCCCGTGTCTCCGTACCCGTCCCTGTCCCCGCCGTGTCCGCTGGTGAACGACTGGTCTATGAAGTCGTTGAGATCGAAGCCCACGCCGTGTCTCCCTGCATCTCTCTGTGTCTCCCCGTGTCTCTCCCCGTGTCTCTCCCCGTGTCTCCCCGTGTCTCTCTCCTTGTCTCTCCGTGTCTCTCTCCGTGTCTCCGTACCCGTCCCTGTCCCCGCCGTGTCCGCTGGTGAACGACTGGTCTATGAAGTCGTTGAGATCGAAGCCCACGCCGTGTCTCCCTGCATCTCCCCGTGTCTCCCCGTGTCTCCCTGCGTCTCCCCGTGTCTCCCTGTGTCTCTCTCCGTGTCTCCCCGTGTCTCCGTACCCGTCCCTGTCCCCGCCGTGTCCGCTGGTGAACGACTGGTCTATGAAGTCGTTGAGATCGAAGCCCACGCCGTGTCTCCCTGCATCTCTCTGTGTCTCCCCGTGTCTCTCCCCGTGTCTCTCCCCGTGTCTCCCCGTGTCTCTCTCCTTGTCTCTCCGTGTCTCTCTCCGTGTCTCCGTACCCGTCCCTGTCCCCGCCGTGTCCGCTGGTGAACGACTGGTCTATGAAGTCGTTGAGATCGAAGCCCACGCCGTGTCTCCCTGCATCTCCCCGTGTCTCCCCGTGTCTCCCTGCGTCTCCCCGTGTCTCCCTGTGTCTCTCTCCGTGTCTCCCCGTGTCTCCGTACCCGTCCCTGTCCCCGCCGTGTCCGCTGGTGAACGACTGGTCTATGAAGTCGTTGAGATCGAAGCCCACGCCGTAGCCCAATCCGCTCCCTTTGGGGGTCACGGGGAACGCTGGGGGTAGCGGATCCACCACCTAGAGGAGGGGGTGGAGGTGGGGGGGGGTGGTGGACAATCATGACACACACACATGGGGTGGACAATCACACACACGGGATGCGATGGACAAACACACCAGAGGTCGCAAACGGGGTTTGATTCTATGGGAACCTTATTTGCCAGTAAAAAAATGATAATTGTTTTTTTACCCTTCTATCTGGCAACAAAACTGACACCTTTTTTTCAAGGAGTCGTG
Organism: Lampetra fluviatilis; assembly: GCF_964198595.1. Classification (NCBI taxonomy): domain Eukaryota; kingdom Metazoa; phylum Chordata; class Hyperoartia; order Petromyzontiformes; family Petromyzontidae; genus Lampetra; species Lampetra fluviatilis. Next base: position 5,763,406 of record NC_136343.1, on the reverse strand, counting down.
TTTGCATAGACCGCAATACCTGCAGTCGTAATGCAAACAAAAAACACAACTCTGATAATGTGTGTGCACTGTCCTTGAAGTTGATTGGTCCACACCCGAGACAGCTTTCCTTAGAGCCTAGTCTCACATGGTCCTTGAAGTTGATTGGTCCACACCCAAGACAGCTTTCCTTAGAGCCTAGTCTCACATGGTCCTTGAAGTTGATTGGTCCACACCCGAGACAGCTTTCCTTAGAGCCTAGTCTCACATGGTCCTTGAAGTTGATTGGTCCACACCCGAGACAGCTTTCCTTAGAGCCTAGTCTCACATGGTCCTTGAAGTTGATTGGTCCACACCCGAGACAGCTTTCCTTAGAGCCTAGTCTCACATGGTCCTTGAAGTTGATTGGTCCACACCCGAGACAGCTTTCCTTAGAGCCTAGTCTCACATGGTCCTTGAAGTTGATTGGTCCACACCCGATACAGCTTTCCTTAGAGCCTAGTCTCACATGGTCCTTGAAGTTGATTGGTCCACACCCGAGACAGCTTTCCTTAGAGCCTAGTCTCACATGGTCCTTGAAGTTGATTGGTCCACACCCGAGACAGCTTTCCTTAGAGCCTAGTCTCACATGGTCCTTGAAGTTGATTGATCCACACCCGAGACAGCTTTCCTTAGAGCCTAGTCTCACATGGTCCTTGAAGTTGATTGGTCCACACCCGAGACAGCTTTCCTTAGAGCCTAGTCTCACATGGTCCTTGAAGTTGATTGGTCCACACCCGAGACAGCTTTCCTTAGAGCCTAGTCTCACATGGTCCTTGAAATTGATTGGTCCACACCCGAGACAGCTTTCCTTAGAGCCTAGTCTCACATGGCGTTGGACCAGATGACGCCAAAAGGCGCACAACTCAAAGACAACGCACCATCAAAGTATGAGAGCTCGGGGTTGAAGCATTTACACCATTGGAACCTCATTTGCCAGTCGAAATAGATGTTAAATAATGTGGGAGCCAGAGGACATACCTGTCGCACCCCAAGGTGTACAGGGAAAGGCTCCGACTCCCGGCCACGTAGTTTTACCCGGGCCCGCTCACCATCATGAAGGTCCTTAATGATCGTGAGCAGAGGGTCAGGGACTCCGAAAGCACGAAGAACAACCCAGAGCCCAGTCCTACTGATGGTATCATAGGCCTTGACCAGGTCAATAAAGCAGAGATGTAGGTCT
>NC_136343.1:5723651-5757005 GCF_964198595.1 Lampetra fluviatilis | reverse complement strand
CACGGCAGCCAGCCTCCTCTCGAACACGGAGCGTGTGGACGCCGTGATGGGTCCACACTCACTCACCCAATCACTCACTCACCCACTCACTCACCCACTCACTCACTGACCCACCCACTCACTCACCCACCCACCCACTCACCCACCCACTCACCCACTCACCCACCCACTCACCCACCCACTCACCCACTCACTCACCCACCCACCCACCCACTCACCCACCCACTCACCCACTCACCCACCCACTCACCCACCCACTCACCACCCACTCACCCACCCACTCACCACCCACCCACTCACCCACCCACTCACCCACCCACTCACCCACTCACCCCACCCACTCACCCACCCACCCACTCACCCACTCACCCACCCACTCACTCACCACAGTGGCGGTAGTAGCGGTGAGCACGGCAGCCAAGCCTCCTCTCGAACACGGAGCGTGTGGACGCCGTGATGGGTCCACACTCACTCACCCACTCACTCACTCACCCACTCACTCACCCACTCACTCACTGACCCACCCACTCACCCACTCACCCACTCACCCACTCACCCACCCACTCACCCACCCACTCACTCACTCGCTCACCCCACCCACCCACTCACCACTTCGCTCACTCACCCACTCACTCACTCACTCACCCAATCATTCACTCACTCACTCACTCAGCCACCCACCCACTCACTCACTCACCCTCTCACCCACCCACTCACTCACTCACCCACCCACTCGCTCACCCACTCACCCTCTCACCCACCCACTCACTCACTCACCACTCACTCAGCCACCCACCAACTCACCACAGTGGCGGTAGTAGCGGTGAGCACGGCAGCCAGCCTCCTCTCGAACACGGAGCGTGTGGACGCCGTGATGGGTCCGCACGAGAGACCTACACTCACCACTCACCCACCCACTCACCCACTCACCCACTCACCCACCCACTCACCACTCGCTCACTCACCCACTCACTCACCCAATCATTCACTCACTCACTCAGCCACCCACCCACTCACTCACTCACCCAATCATTCACTCACTCACTCACCCACCCACTCACCCTCTCACCCACTCACCCACTCACCACTCACTCACCACAGTGGCGGTAGTAGCGGTGAGCACGGCAGCCAGCCTCCTCTCGAACACGGAGCGTGTGGACGCCGTGATGGGTCCGCACGAGAGACCTACACTCACCACTCACCCCACCCACTCACCACTCGCTCACCCCACTCACTCACTCACTCACCCTCTCACCCACTTCACTCACCCACCCACCCACCCACTCACCCACTCACTCACCCACCCACTAACCCACTCACTCACTGACCCACCCACTCACTCACCACTCACTCACCCACTCACCCACTCACCACTCACTCACCACAGTGGCGGTAGTAGCGGTGAGCACGGCAGCCAGCCTCCTCTCGAACACGGAGCGTGTGGACGCCGTGATGGGTCCACACTCACTCACTCACCCACTCACTCACTCACCACTCACCCACCCACTCACCCACCACTCACCCACCCACTCACCACCCACTCACCACAGTGGTGGTAGTAGCGGTGAGCACGGCAGCCAGCCTCCTCTCGAACACGGAGCGTGTGGACGCCGTGATGGGTCCGCACGAGAGCCCGACGCTGGCGCAGAGACGGCGAAGCTCAGCAGGAGGGAGCGAGCGGAGGTGCGCGGACATCGACTCCATGCTGAGACAGGGGGGGGGGGGGTGGGGGGAGTGGGGGGGGGGGGAGTGGGGGGGGAGAGAAGAGAGGGGGGAGAGTGGGGGGGGAGAGTGGGGGGGAGTGGGGGGGGGGAGAGAAGAGAGGGGGGGAGTGGGGGGGGAGAGTGGGGGGGAGTGGGGGGGGGGGAGAGAAGAGAGGGGGGGGGAGTGGGGGGGGGAGAGAAGAGAGGGGGGAGAGTGGGGGGGGGAGAGTGGGGGGGAGTGGGGGGGGAGTGGGGGGGGAGTGGGGGGGGAGTGGGGGGGGGAGTGGGGGGGGGTGGGGGGAGTGGGGGGTGGGGGACAGAGAGAGAGGGGGGAGAGTGGGGGGGAGTGGGGGGGGGGGGGGGGAGTGGGGGGGGGGGAGAGAAGAGAGGGGGGGGAGGTGGGGGATGAGTGGGGAGGGAGGGGGAGGGATTGGGGGGAGAGTGGAGTGGGGAAGTGGGGGGGGGAGTGGGAGGGAGTGTGGGGGGGGGGGGGTCAATCTGAGGTCTCTGTGTGAGTCTATGGGTCTCTGTGTGAGTCTCTGGGTCTCTGTGTGAGTCTGTGGGTCTCTGTGTGAGTCTCTGGGTCTCTGTGTGAGTCTGTGGGTCTCTGTGTGAGTCTGTGGGTCTCTGTGTGTCTCTGTGGGTCTCTGTGGGTCTCTGTGTGTCTCTGTGTGTCTCTGTGGGTCTCTGTCTGAGTCTGTGGGTCTCTGTGGGTCTCTGTGTGTCTCTGTGTATCTCTATGGGTCTCTGTGTGAGTCTGTGGGTCTCTGTGTGTCTCTGTGTATCTCTATGGGTCTCTGTGTGAGTCTGTGGGTCTCTGTGTGTCTCTGTGGGTCTCTGTGTGTCTCTGTGTATCTCTATGGGTCTCTGTGTGAGTCTGTGGGTCTCTGTGTGTCTCTGTGGGTCTATGTGGGTCTCTGTGGGTCTCTGTGGGTCTCTGTGTGTCTCTGTGGGTCTATGTGGGTCTCTGTGTGTCTCTGTGGGTCTATGTGTGTCTCTGTGTATCTCTATGGGTCTCTGTGTGAGTCTGTGGGTCTCTGTGTGTCTCTGTGGGTCTATGTGGGTCTCTGTGGGTCTCTGTGGGTCTCTGTGTGTCTCTGTGGGTCTATGTGGGTCTCTGTGTGTCTCTGTGGGTCTCTGTGTGTCTCTGTGTATCTCTATGGGTCTCTGTGTGAGTATGTGGGTCTCTGTGTGTCTCTGTGGGTCTATGTGGGTCTCTGTGGGTCTCTGTGGGTCTCTGTGTGTCTCTGTGGGTCTATGTGGGTCTCTGTGTGTCTCTGTGGGTCTCTGTGTGTCTCTGTGTATCTCTATGGGTCTCTGTGTGAGTCTGTGGGTCTCTGTGTGTCTCTGTGGGTCTATGTGGGTCTCTGTGGGTCTCTGTGGGTCTCTGTGTGTCTCTGTGGGTCTATGTGGGTCTCTGTGTGTCTCTGTGGGTCTCTGTGTGTCTCTGTGTATCTCTATGGGTCTCTGTGTGAGTCTGTGGGTCTCTGTGTGTCTCTGTGGGTCTATGTGGGTCTCTGTGGGTCTCTGTGGGTCTCTGTGTGTCTCTGTGGGTCTATGTGGGTCTCTGTGTGTCTCTGTGGGTCTCTGTGTGTCTCTGTGTATCTCTATGGGTCTCTGTGTGAGTCTGTGGGTCTCTGTGTGTCTCTGTGGGTCTATGTGGGTCTCTGTGGGTCTCTATGTATTCATGTAGGTCACCACTACAATAACCACTACCACTACCACCACAACAACAACAACCACTACTACACCACCACCACTACAACCACAACCACCACAACAACAACCACCACCACCACAACCACCACCACAACCACCACAACAACCACCACAACAACCACCACCACAACAACCACTACCACCACCACAACCACCACCACAACAACCACTACCACCACCACCACCACAACAACCACTACCACCACCACTGACACAACCACCACCATTATTATACCACAACCACTGACACCACAACAACCACCACCACAACAACCACCACCACCACTGACACCACAACCACCACCACAACAACCACAATTACTACAACAACCACCACCACAACCACCACCACAACCACCACCACCACCACAACCACCACCATCACCACCACCACCACCACCACAACCACCACCACCATCACCACAACCACCACCACCACCACCACCACCACAACCACCACCACCACAACCACCACCACAACCACCACCACCACAACCACCACCACAACCACCACCACCACAACCACCACCACCACAACCACCACAACAACCACAACCACCACCACCACAACCACCACAACAACCACCACCACCACCACCACCACAACCACCACAACCACCACAACAACCACCACCACCACCACAACCACCACAACCACCACCACCACAACCACCACAACAACCACCACCACCACCACCACAACCACCACAACAACCACAACCACCACTGACACAACCACCACCATTATTATACCACAACCACTGACACCACAACAACCACCACCACAACAACCACCACCACCACTGACACCAGAACCACCACCACAACAACCACAATTACTACAACAACCACCACCACAACCACCACCACAACCACCACCACCACCACCACAACCACCACCACCACAACCACCACCACCATCACCACAACCACCACCACCACCACCACCACAACCACCACCACCATCACCACAACCACCACCACAACCACCACCACTGACACAACAACCACCACCACCACCACAACCACAACCACCACCACCACCACCACAACCACCACCACAACCACCACCACCACAACCACCACCACCACAACCACCACAACCACCACCACCACCACAACCACCACCACCACAACCACCACAACAACCACCACCACCACAACCACCACAACCACCACCACCACCACAACCACCACCACCACCACAACCACCACCACCACAACCACCACCACAACCACCACAACCACCACCACCACCACAACCACCACCACCACCACAACCACCACCACCACAACCACCACAACAACCACCACCACCACAACCACCACCACCACCACAACCACCACCACCACAACCACCACCACCACCACAACCATCACAACCACCACCACCACCACCACCACCACCACAACCACCACCACCACAACCACCACCACCACCACAACCACCACCACCACAACCACCACCACCACAACCACCACCACCACAACCACCACCACCACCACAACCACCACCACAACAACCACCACCACCACAACCACCACCACAACCACCACCACAACCACCACCACAACCACCACCACAACCACAACCACCACCACCACCACCACCACAACCACCACCACAACCACCACCACCACAACCACCACCACCACAACCACCACCACCACCACAACCACCACCACCACCACCACAACCACCACAACAACCACAACCACCACCACCACAACCACCACAACAACCACCACCACCACAACCACCACCACCACCACAACCACCACAACCACCACCACCACCACAACAACCACCACCACCACCACAACAACCACAACCACCACCACCACCACCACCACAACCACCACAACAACCACAACCACCACAACCACAACCACCACCACAACCACCACCACCACAACCACCACCACCACAACCACCACCACCACCACAACCACCACAACCACCACCACCACAACCACCACAACAACCACCACCACCACCACAACCACCACAACAACCACAACCACCACAACCACCACCACCACCACAACAACCACCACCACCACCACCACCACCACCACCACCACCACCACCACAACAACCACAACCACCACCACCACAACCACCACCACCACAACCACCACCACCACAACCACCACAACCACCACAACAACCACAACCACCACCACCACCACCACAACCACCACAACAACCACCACCACCACCACAACCACCACAACAACCACAACCACCACAACCACCACCACCACAACAACCACCACCACCACCACCACAACAACCACCACCACCACCACAACCACCACCACCACCACCACCACAACCACCACAACCACCACAACAACCACAACCACCACCACCACAACCACCACCACCACAACCACCACAACAACCACAACCACCACCACCACCACCACAACAACCACCACCACCACCACAACCACCACAACAACCACAACCACCACAACAACCACAACCACCACAACAACCACCACCACCACCACCACAACAACCACCACCACCACCACAACCACCACCACCACAACCACCACCACCACAACCACCACAACCACCACAACAACCACAACCACCACCACCACAACCACCACCACCACAACCACCACAACCACCACAACAACCACAACCACCACAACCACCACCACCACCACCACAACAACCACCACCACAACCACCACCACCACAACCACCACCACCACAACCACCACAACCACCACAACAACCACAACCACCACCACCACAACCACCACCACCACAACCACCACAACCACCACAACAACCACAACCACCACCACCACCACAACCACAACCACCACAACCACCACAACAACCACAACCACCACCACCACAACCACCACCACCACAACCACCACAACCACCACAACAACCACAACCACCACCACCACCACAACCACCACCACCACAACCACCACAACCACCACAACCACCACAACCACCACAACAACCACCACCACCACAACAACCACCACCACCACCACAACCACCACCACCACCACAACCACCACCACCACCGTCTCGCTCACCCAGATATCCAGCAGTGAATAGGCCCTGGATAGACGCCGCTCAATTCCCTACAACGCATGGGCACGGCCGACCCCACGTGATGTTGGGAGAGAGGGGGGGGGGTGGTCAATCCCTACCTCGCCATTGGTCGGCCACGTAGCGCGTCACCACCGCGGGGGGCAATCCGATTGGTCGACGAGGCGGGGAGTTGAAAGAGAGGGGGGGGGGGGTGCCCCCCGCAGCCAATCAGGAGTCGGCGCCGCCTATCGTGACTACGTTTTCAAATCCCATTACACTTTCGCGAACGCTGAGGAGAATTTTTGGTTAATTTTTACTTTTTTTAAACAAAAAAAAGATTCGTAAAAAAATCTATCGATTTTGCCGCGCTACAAGTATAACGCGAGGGGTTCGTTGAGAGTTGTAAAATTTCGCTTCAAACTTTATTAGAAATTTTAAAAAAGATAAATTCCTGAGCGGAGCGGCCACCGAAAGCCGCCGCCCTCCCGCCAAATTGTTTTCTGTCAGATTCCAGGCCCAGCTCAGGCTTCGGAACGCGGCCCTCCGCTGCGATTGGACGACGGCGCGGTGACGTCAGCGCTAGGGGGCGTGGTCAGCGGATCTGATTGGATCGGGCCAATCGGAGGGCGGCATTGGCGCCGTAAGCCCCTCCCCCCGCTAGCACGCCCCGCCCCCTCCGTCGTAGCCCCGCCCCTCTTGATCGCTGAAGCCACGCCCCTCTCTTGCCCCTCCCCTAATTATTCATGAGGGGGAGGGGCGAATGGAGAGGTTATTGCTGTTAAATGTCGATTTAAAGCTTCTTTCGTGACTGCAGGGATTCATCTTCTTGGTTCTTTCGGTAAAGTCGTCACGTAGAAGGGAAATAATAAAATAATAAAATTAAAACATAATAAAATGATTTTTTTATAACAAAAATAAAACATAATAAAATAAAAAATTTCGATTTAAAGCTTCTTTCGTGACTGCAGGGATTCATCTTGTTGGTTCTTTCGGTAAAGTCGTCACGTAGAAGGGAAATAATAAAATAATAAAATTAAAACATAATAAAATGATTCTTTTATAATAAAAATAAAACATAATAAAATAAAACATTTCGATTTAAAGCTTCTTTCGTGACTGCAGTGATTCATCTTCTTGGTTCTTTCGGTAAAGTCGTCACGTAGAAGGGAAGTAATAAAATAATACAAATAAAACTCTAGATTTGAAGCTTTCGTGACTGCAAGGATTCACATTCTTAGGTTTTTTCGGTAAAGTCACGTAGGTAAAAAATTTAAATTAATAAAATAAAGATAAAAAAATCACGACGTTTCGGAGGCAACACAAGCTTCCGTCTTCAGGTGGAACCGTCACAGCCACGACAGCTGTGTCAAGTAAATGAGAGATTGCAAGAGTTACCACTCCGTTTGTATATAATGGTTGGAGAGAGGGGAAGGTCCAAGTACGGCACAACTTTTTATTAATATGGTAAGGTGAGGCCTAAGAGGGTGAGCCATTGTTATGGTTTGTGACAACTAAAGATGGTACACCTGTAATAGTTGTCTGTCAAATAATCAATAAGATTGGTCACATACGTGTAGTTAATTCATTTTTTGCATGGCTAATCACATCTTTCCAATGATTACTCAGTTTGTAACCGTCATCACGGTTGAAATTATGTTTTACCAGGTTTAGTTTTTTCACACTTTTGTTATGTAGGCTAGGCGTAGTCACAAACCGTACCTCTACATTACAAAGGCTCAGCCTTTGTAATGTAGAGGTACGGTTTGTGACTACGCCTGGCCTACATAACAATAGTGTGAAAAAATAAATAAAAAATAAACATGGTAAAACAAAACTGGCTGTCTATCAATAACCTGTAATAGTTGTCTGTCAAATAAGATGGTCCAAATAAGTGCAGTTTAATCTTTTTTGCATGGTTAATCACATCTCTCCAATGTCGATTTAAAGCGTCTTTCGTGACTGCAGGGATTCATCTTCTTGGTTCTTTCGGTAAAGTCGTCACGTAGAAGGGAAATAATAAAATAATAAAATTAAAACATAATACAATGATTCTTTTATAATAAAAATAAAACATAATCAAATAAAACATTTCGATTTAAAGCTTTCGTGACTGCAGGGATTCATCTTCTTGGTTCTTTCGGTAAAGTCGCGTAGAAGGGAAATAATAAAATAATTAAACATAATAAAATACAATTCTCACGACGTTTCGGCCACAACGCAAGCAGCCGTCCTCAGGTGAAGAATGAGACACTGCCAAGCTTGGAGCTTATATATAAGCTGGGTTGGAGGTGGAAGAAGGAGAGAGCCTTGACGAAAAGAATGTGCATATCAAGAGGAATTTAGCATATTCATGGGAAATGCGTAGGTGGGCGGGGGGCCTAATCTGACTTTGAAACCCCCTCACCCACCTCCTACGCATTTCCCATGAATATGCTAAATTCCTCTTGATATGCACATTCTTTTGGTCAAGGCGCCCTTCTTCCACCTCCAACCCAGCTTATATATAAGCTCCAAGCTTGGCAGTGTCTCATTCTTCACCTGGAGACGGCTGCTTGCGTTGTGGCGGAAACGTCGTGAGAATTATTTTATTATGTTTTATTTTTATTATTTTATTACTTCCCTTCTACGTGACTTTATTTGATGACTTCCCTTCTACGTGACTTTACCGAAAGAACCAAGATCTTTCCAATGATTACTCAGTTTTTAACCATCATCACGGTTGAAATTATGTCTGTGTTTGTAGATTTGTATGGCTTCGTGTACAAACCTTTGATGGTAGCCATTTGAATGTTTTACCTACATGGTGACTTTACCGAAAAAAACTAATCCTTGCAGTCACGAAAGCTTCAAATCTAGATCCAATGTTAAAGTATCCCATAGACTTCAATGTTAAAGTCTCCCATAGACTTCAATGTTAAAGTCTCCCATAGACTTCAATGTTAAAGTCTCCCATAGACTTCAATGTTAAAGTCTCCCATAGACTTCAATGTTAAAGGCTCCCATAGACTTCAATGTTAAAGTCTCCCATAGACTTCAATGTTAAAGTCTCCCATAGACTTCAATGTTAAAGTCTCCCATAGACTTCAATGTTAAATTCTCCCATAGACTTCAATGTTAAAGTCTCCCATAGACTTCAATGTTAAAGTCTCCCGTAGACTTCAATGTTAAAGTCTCCCATAGACTTCAATGTTAAAGTCTCCCATAGACTTCAATGTTAAAGTCTCCCATAGACTTCAATGTTAAAGGCTCCCATAGACTTCAATGTTAAAGTCTCCCATAGACTTCAATGTTAAAGTCTCCCATAGACTTCAATGTTAAAGGCTCCCATAGACTTCAATGTTAAAGTCTCCCATAGACTTCAATGTTAAAGTCTCCCATAGACTTCAATGTTAAAGTCTCCCATAGACTTCAATGTTAAAGTCTCCCATAGACTTCAATGTTAAAGTCTCCCATAGACTTCAATGTTAAAGGCTCCCATAGACTTCAATGTTAAAGTCTCCCATAGACTTCAATGTTAAAGTCTCCCATAGACTTCAATGTTAAAGGCTCCCATAGACTTCAATGTTAAAGGCTCCCATAGACTTCAATGTTAAAGTATCCCATAGACTTCAATGTTAAAGTCTCCCATAGACTTCAATGTTAAAGTCTCCCATAGACTTCAATGTTAAAGTCTCCCATAGACTTCAATGTTAAAGTCTCCCCTAAACTTCAATGTTAAAGTCTCCCACAGACTTCAATGTTAAAGTCTCCCATAGACTTCAATGTTAAAGTCTCCCATAGACTTCAATGTTAAAGTCTCCCATAGACTTCAATGTTAAAGTCTCCCATAGACTTCAATGTTAAAGTCTCCCGTAGACTTCAATGTTAAAGTCTCCCATAGACTTCAATGTTAAAGTCTCCCATAGACTTCAATGTTAAAGGCTCCCATAGACTTCAATGTTAAAGGCTCCCATAGACTTCAATGTTAAAGTCTCCCATAGACTTCAATGTTAAAGTCTCCCATAGACTTCAATGTTAAAGGCTCCCATAGACTTCAATGTTAAAGTCTCCCATAGACTTCAATGTTAAAGTCTCCCATAGACTTCAATGTTAAAGTCTCCCATAGACTTCAATGTTAAAGTCTCCCATAGACTTCAATGTTAAAGTCTCCCATAGACTTCAATGTTAAAGGCTCCCATAGACTTCAATGTTAAAGTCTCCCGTAGACTTCAATGTTAAAGTCTCCCATAGACTTCAATGTTAAAGTCTCCCATAGACTTCAATGTTAAAGTCTCCCATAGACTTCAATGTTAAAGTCTCCCATATACTTCAATGTTAAAGTCTCCCATAGACTTCAATGTTAAAGTCTCCCATAGACTTCAATGTTAAAGTCTCCCATAGACTTCAATGTTAAAGGCTCCCATAGACTTCAATGTTAAAGTCTCCCATAGACTTCAATGTTAAAGTCTCCCATAGACTTCAATGTTAAAGGCTCCCATAGACTTCAATGTTAAAGGCTCCCATAGACTTCAATGTTAAAGTCTCCCATAGACTTCAATGTTAAAGTCTCCCATAGACTTCAATGTTAAAGTCTCCCATAGACTTCAATGTTAAAGTCTCCCATAGACTTCAATGTTAAAGTCTCCCATAGACTTCAATGTTAAAGGCTCCCATAGACTTCAATGTTAAAGTCTCCCATAGACTTCAATGTTAAAGTCTCCCATAGACTTCAATGTTAAAGGCTCCGATAGACTTCAATGTTAAAGGCTCCCATAGACTTCAATGTTAAAGTATCCCATAGACTTCAATGTTAAAGTCTCCCATAGACTTCAATGTTAAAGTCTCCCATAGACTTCAATGTTAAAGTCTCCCCTAAACTTCAATGTTAAAGTCTCCCATATACTTCAATGTTAAAGTCTCCCATAGACTTCAATGTTAAAGTCTCCCATAGACTTCAATGTTAAAGTCTCCCATAAACTTCAATGTTAAAGTCTCCCATATACTTCAATGTTAAAGTCTCCCATAGACTTCAATGTTAAAGTCTCCCATAGACTTCAATGTTAAAGTCTCCCATAAACTTCAATGTTAAAGTCTCCCACAGACTTCAATGTTAAAGGCTCCCATAGACTTCAATGTTAAAGTCTCCCATAGACTTCAATGTTAAAGTCTCCCATAGACTTCAATGTTAAAGGCTCCCATAGACTTCAATGTTAAAGTCTCCCATAGACTTCAATGTTAAAGTCTCCCATAGACTTCAATGTTAAAGGCTCCCATAGACTTCAATGTTAAAGTCTCCCATAGACTTCAATGTTAAATCCTCCCATAGACTTCAATGTTAAAGGCTCCCATAGACTTCAATGTTAAAGTCTCCCACAGACTTCAATGTTAAAGTCTCCCATTGACTTCAATGTTAAATCCTCCCATAGACTTCAATGTTAAATCCTCCCATAGACTTCAATGTTAAAGTCTCTCATAGACTTCAATGTTAAAGTCTCCCATAGACTTCAATGTTAAAGTCTCCCATAGACTTCAATGTTAAAGTCTCCCACAGACTTCAATGTTAAAGTCTCCCATAGACTTCAATGTTAAAGTCTCCCATAGACTTCAATGTTAAAGTCTCCCATAGACCTCAATGTTAAAGTCTCCCATAGACTTCAATGTTAAAGTCTCCCATAGACTTCAATGTTAAAGTCTCCCATAGGCTCCAATGTTAAAGTCTCCCATAGACTTCAATGTTAAAGGCTCCCATAGACTTCAATGTTAAAGTCTCCCATAGACTTCAATGTTAAAGTCTCCCATAGACTTCAATGTTAAAGTCTCCCATAGACTTCAATGTTAAAGTCTCCCATAGACTTCAATGTTAAAGTCTCCCATAGACTTCAATGTTAAAGGCTCCCATAGACTTCAATGTTAAAGTCTCCCATAGACTTCAATGTTAAAGTCTCCCATAGACTTCAATGTTAAAGTCTCCCATAGACTTCAATGTTAAAGGCTCCCATAGACTTCAATGTTAAAGTCTCCCATATACTTCAATGTTAAAGTCTCCCATAGACTTCAATGTTAAAGTCTCCCATAGACTTCAATGTTAAAGTCTCCCATAGACTTCAATGTTAAAGGCTCCCATAGACTTCAATGTTAAAGTCTCCCATAGACTTCAATGTTAAAGTCTCCCATAGACTTCAATGTTAAAGTCTCCCATAGGCTCCAATGTTAAAGTCTCCCATAGACTTCAATGTTAAAGGCTCCCATAGACTTCAATGTTAAAGGCTCCCATAGACTTCAATGTTAAATCCTCCCATAGACTTCAATGTTAAAGTCTCCCATAGACTTCAATGTTAAAGTCTCCCATAGACTTCAATGTTAAAGTCTCCCATAGGCTCCAATGTTAAAGTCTCCCATAGACTTCAATGTTAAAGTCTCCCATAGACTTCAATGTTAAAGTCTCCCATAGGCTCCAATGTTAAAGTCTCCCATAGACTTCAATGTTAAAGTCTCCCATAGACTTCAATGTTAAAGTCTCCCATAGACTGCAATGTTAAAGGCTCCCATGGACTTCAATGTTAAAGTCTCCCATAGACTTCAATGTTAAAGTCTCCCATAGACTTCAATGTTAAAGTATCCCATAGACTTCAATGTTAAAGTCTCCCATAGACTTCAATGTTAAAGTCTCCCATAGACTTCAATGTTAAAGTATCCCATAGACTTCAATGTTAAAGTCTCCCATAGACTTCAATGTTAAAGTCTCCCATAGACTTCAATGTTAAAGTCTCCCATAGACTTCAATGTTAAAGTCTCCCATAGACTTCAATGTTAAAGTCTCCCATAGACTTCAATGTTAAAGTCTCCCATAGACTTCAATGTTAAAGTATCCCATAGACTTCAATGTTAAAGTCTCCCATAGACTTCAATGTTAAAGTCTCCCATAGACTTCAATGTTAAAGTCTCCCATAGACTTCAATGTTAAAGGCTCCCATAGACTTCAATGTTAAAGTCTCCCATAGACTTCAATGTTAAAGTCTCCCATAGACTTCAATGTTAAAGTCTCCCATAGACTTCAATGTTAAAGTCTCCCATAGACATCAATGTTAAATCCTCCCATAGACTTCAATGTTAAAGGCTCCCATAGACTTCAATGTTAAAGTCTCCCATAGACTTCAATGTTAAAGGCTCCCATAGACTTCAATGTTAAATCCTCCCATAGACTTCAATGTTAAAGTCTCCCATAGACTTCAATGTTAAAGGCTCCCATAGACTTCAATGTTAAAGTCTCCCATAGACTTCAATGTTAAAGTCTCCCATAGACTTCAATGTTAAAGTCTCCCATAGGCTCCAATGTTAAAAGTCTCCCATAGACTTCAATGTTAAAGGCTCCCATAGACTTCAATGTTAAAGGCTCCCATAGACTTCAATGTTAAATCCTCCCATAGACTTCAATGTTAAAGTCTCCCATAGACTTCAATGTTAAAGTCTCCCATAGACTTCAATGTTAAAGTCTCCCATAGGCTCCAATGTTAAAGTCTCCCATAGACTTCAATGTTAAAGTCTCCCATAGACTTCAATGTTAAAGTCTCCCATAGGCTCCAATGTTAAAGTCTCCCATAGACTTCAATGTTAAAGTCTCCCATAGACTTCAATGTTAAAGTCTCCCATAGACTTCAATGTTAAAGTCTCCCATAGACTGCAATGTTAAAGGCTCCCATGGACTTCAATGTTAAAGTCTCCCATAGACTTCAATGTTAAAGTCTCCCATAGACTTCAATGTTAAAGTATCCCATAGACTTCAATGTTAAAGTCTCCCATAGACTTCAATGTTAAAGTCTCCCATAGACTTCAATGTTAAAGTATCCCATAGACTTCAATGTTAAAGTCTCCCATAGACTTCAATGTTAAAGTCTCCCATAGATTTCAATGTTAAAGTCTCCCATAGACTTCAATGTTAAAGTCTCCCATAGACTTCAATGTTAAAGTATCCCATAGACTTCAATGTTAAAGTCTCCCATAGACTTCAATGTTAAAGTCTCCCATAGACTTCAATGTTAAAGTCTCCCATAGACTTCAATGTTAAAGGCTCCCATAGACTTCAATGTTAAAGTATCCCATAGACTTCAATGTTAAAGTCTCCCATAGACTTCAATGTTAAAGTCTCCCATAGACTTCAATGTTAAAGTCTCCCATAGACATCAATGTTAAATCCTCCCATAGACTTCAATGTTAAAGGCTCCCATAGACTTCAATGTTAAAGTATCCCATAGACTTCAATGTTAAAGTCTCCCATAGACTTCAATGTTAAAGTCTCCCATAGACTTCAATGTTAAAGTCTCCCATAGACATCAATGTTAAATCCTCCCATAGACTTCAATGTTAAAGGCTCCCATAGACTTCAATGTTAAAGTCTCCCATAGACTTCAATGTTAAAGGCTCCCATAGACTTCAATGTTAAATCCTCCCATAGACTTCAATGTTAAAGTCTCCCATAGACTTCAATGTTAAAGTCTCCCATAGACTTCAATGTTAAAGTCTCCCATAGACTTCAATGTTAAAGTCTCCCATAGACTTCAATGTTAAAGTCTCCCATAGACTTCAATGTTAAAGGCTCCCATAGTAACTTCACGACCACTCTCCTGAGTCGGGAGGACACTCACAAAGAGCGTTCATTTATTCAGATCGCACACCAACGTGCAATGAACACCAAGTGGGTGAGCGTGCGGGTGAGCGTGCGGGTGAGCGTGCGGGTGAGCGTGCGGGTGAGCGTGCGGGTGAGCGTGCGGGTGAGCGTGTGCGTAGTAGGAGTGGTGAGCGGGTGGTCACGGTCGGGTGAGGGTGAGTGCTATCATGCGGGCGGGCGAGCGGGCGGGTGAGTGTGTGGGTGAGTGAGTGAGCGTGTGGATGAGTGTGTGGATGAGTGGTTGAGCGTGTGGTTGAGTGGATGGTTGAGTGTGTGGATGAGTGGTTGAGCGTGTGGTTGAGTGTGTGAGTGGATGGTTGAGTGTGTGGATGAGTGGTTGAGCGTGTGGTAGAGTGTGTGGATGAGTGGTTGAGCGTGTGGTAGAGTGAGTGGTTGAGTGTGTGGTTGAGCGTGTGGTTGAGTGGATGGTTGAGTGTGTGGATGAGTGGCTGAGCGAGTGGCTGAGCGAGCGAGTGGCTGAGCGAGTGGCTGAGCGAGCGGCTGAGCGAGCGGCTGAGCGAGTGGCTGAGCGAGTGGCTGAGCGAGTGGCTGAGCGAGCGAGCGAGCGAGTGAGCGAGCGGCTGAGCGAGTGGCTGAGCGAGTGACCGAGCGAGTGGCCGAGCCTGTATGCAAGCGTGCGAGTGGCTGGTAGGGGATTTGTCCATCTTCTCTTCGCCTCCCCGGAGGTCTCCATCTCTCCTCCACCTCCTCATCGTCCGTCGTCGTTGAAGCGCCTCACCCCCGGTGCTTGTATTGCTCCATGTGGCACAGAACCCAGCAGCTGGGGATCAGCAGAGTGGCAGCCATCGCTCCCAGCCCAATCAGCGTCCCCTGCGAAACACACGGAGGAGGGGAGGAGGAGGGGGGGGACAGGATTTGTTTTAGACGGTACACACACTAACTCACACACTCACTAACACACTTACACACACACACTCTCACACACACTCACACACACTTACACTCACTAACACACTCACACACACGCACACACTCGCTCACTCACTCACTCACTCACTCGCACACTCGCACACTCTCTCACACACTCACTCACACACTCTCACACTCTCACACACACACACGCACTCACTCACACACACACACACGCACTCACACAAACACACTCGCACACTCTCTCACACACTCACTCACTAACTCACACTCTCACACACACTCGCACACACACCCACACTCTCACACATACACACACACACTCACACACACACACACTCACACACACTCTCTCACACACACACTCCCTCACAAACTCACACACACACACTCTCTCTCACACACACACTCACTCACCCACCCATACTCTCACTCTGTGTGTGTTGAGTCTATGGGTCTCTGTGTGATGAGTCTGTGGGTCTCAGTGTGGTGAGTCTGTGGGTCTCTGTGTGATGAGTCTATGGGTCTGTGTGTGGTGAGTCTATGGGTCTCTGTGTGATGAGTCTGTGGGTCTCTGTGTGGTGAGTCTGTGGGTCTCTGTGTGTTGAGTCTATGGGTCTCTGTGCATGTTGAACGGCTTCGCACCGTGCCAGGCTAGGTGCAGGAGGTGGTAACGGGACAGACCCAGCAGGTGCCAAGGGTTGACTGAGATGACTGACAGATTGCACCAGCTGTACCCCCTACTGTGCCAACTGTGTGATGATATACAGTGATATAGTGTGACACGCACAGTGACACGCACAGTGACACGCACAGTGACACGCACAGTGACAGTGTGACACGCACAGTGACAGTGTGACACGCACAGTGACAGTGTGACACGCACAGTGACAGTGTGACACGCACAGTGACAGTGTGACACTCACAGTGACAGTGTGACACGCACAGTGACAGTGTGACACGCACAGTGACAGTGTGACACGCACAGTGACAGTGTGACACGCACAGTGACAGTGTGACACGCACAGTGACAGTGTGACACGCACAGTGACAGTGTGACACGCACAGTGACAGTGTGACACGCACAGTGACAGTGTGACACGCACAGTGACAGTGTGACACGCACAGTGACAGTGTGACACGCACTGGCACCACAGTCAGCGCATTAACCTAGCAACTCACCACCACTCACCATCATCACCCCCACCATTATCCACTCACCACCATCATCATCATCCACTCGCCACCATCATCATCCACACACCACCACCATCACCACCCACACACCACCATCATCACCCACACAC
The DNA here is from genome assembly GCF_964198595.1 of Lampetra fluviatilis. Lineage (NCBI taxonomy): Eukaryota > Metazoa > Chordata > Hyperoartia > Petromyzontiformes > Petromyzontidae > Lampetra > Lampetra fluviatilis. The sequence goes on along the minus strand of NC_136343.1, from coordinate 5,739,665 downwards.
CACCATCACCATCCCCACACACCACCATCACCATCCCCACACACCACCATCATCACCCACACACCACCATCATCACCCCACACACCACCATCACCCCACTCACCACCACCATGACCCACACACCATCACCCACTCACCACCACCCACTCACCATCACCCACACACGACCACCCACTCGCCACCACCACCCACTCACCACCACCATCACCCACTCACCACCACCACCATCACCCACTCACCATCACCCCCACCCACTCACTACCACCATCACCCACTCACCACCACCATCACTCACTCACCACCACCACCCACCATCACCCACTCACCACCACCATCACCCACACACCATCACCTCCACCCACTCACCACCACCATCACTCACTCACCACCACCACCCACCATCACCCACACACCATCACCCACTCACCACCACCCACACACCATCACCACCCACCCACCCACCACCACCATCACCCACTCACCACCACCACCCACCATCACCCACACACCATCACCCACTCACCACCACCCACACACCATCACCACCCACCCACTCACCACCACCATCACCCACTCACCACCACCACCATCACTCACTCACCACCACCACCACTCACTCACCACCACCATCATCACTCACTCACCACCACCACCCACCATCACCCACACACCATCACCCACTCACCACCACCCACACACCATCACCACCCACCCACCACCACCCACCCACTCACCACCACCATCACTCACTCACCACCACCATCACTCACTCACCACCACCACCCACCATCACCCACACACCATCACCCACTCACCACCACCCACACACCATCACCACCCACCCACTCACCACCACCCACCCACTCACCACCACCACCACCCACTCACCACCACCATCACTCACTCACCACCACCACCCCTCACTCACCACCACCACCCACCATCACCCACACACCACCATCACTCACTCACCACCACCACCACCACCCCTCACTCACCACCACCACCCACCATCACCCACACACCATCATCCACTCACCACCACCATCACTCACTCACCACCACCACCCACCATCACCCACACACCATCATCCACTCACCACCACCATCACCCACACACCATCACCCCCACCCACTCACCACCACCATCACTCACTCACCACCACCACCCACAAACCACCACCCACACACCATCACCCACACACCATCACCCACAAACCACCACCATCACCCACTCACCACCACCATCACCCACTCACCACCACCATCACTCACTCACCACCACCACCCACCATCACCCACACACCATCATCCACTCACCACCACCCACACACCATCACCACCCACCCACTCACCACCACCCACCCACTCACCACCACCATCACCCACTCACCACCACCATCACTCACTCACCACCACCACCCCTCACTCACCACCACCACCCACCATCACCCACACACCACCATCACTCACTCACCACCACCACCCCTCACTCACCACCACCACCCACCATCACCCACACACCATCATCCACTCACCACCACCATCACTCACTCACCACCACCACCCACCATCACCCACACACCATCATCCACTCACCACCACCATCACTCACTCACCACCACCACCCACCATCACCCACACACCATCATCCACTCACCACCACCATCACTCACTCACCACCACCACCCACCATCACCCACACACCATCATCCACTCACCACCACCATCACCCACACACCATCACCCCCACCCACTCACCACCACCATCACTCACTCACCACCACCACCCACAAACCACCACCCACACACCATCACCCACACACCATCACCCACAAACCACCACCATCACCCACTCACCACCACCATCACCCACTCACCACCACCATCACTCACTCACCACCACCACCCACCATCACCCACACACCATCATCCACTCACCACCACCATCACTCACTCACCACCACCACCCACCATCACCCACACACCATCATCCACTCACCACCACCATCACCCACACACCATCACCCCCACCCACTCACCACCACCATCACTCACTCACCACCACCACCCACAAACCACCACCCACACACCATCACACCATCACCCACACACCATCACCCACAAACCACCACCATCACCCACTCACCACCACCATCACCCACACACCATCACCACCCACCCACTCACCACCACCACCATCACCCACTCACCACCACTATCACTCACTCACCACCACCACCCACCATCACCCACACACCATCACCACCCACCCACTCACCACCATCACCCCCACCCACTCACCACCACCATCACTCACTCACCACCACCACCATCACCCACACACCATCACCACCCACCCACTCACCACCACCACCACCACCCACTCACCACCACCATCACTCACTCACCACCACCACCCACCCACTCACCACCATCACCCCCACCCACTCACCACCACCATCACTCACTCACCACCACCACCCACCATCACCCACACACCATCACCCACTCACCACCACCATCACCCACTCACCACCACCATCACCCACACACCATCACCCCCACCCACTCACCACCACCATCACCCACTCACCACCACCATCACCCACACACCACCACCATCACTCACTCACCACCACCATCACTCACTCACCACCACCATCACCCACTCACCACCACCATCACCCACACACCATCACCCCCACCCACTCACCACCACCATCACTCACTCACCACCACCACCCACCATCACCCACACACCATCACCCACTCACCACCACCATCACCCACTCACCACCACCATCACCCACACACCACCACCATCACTCACTCACCACCACCATCACCCACTCACCACCACCATCACCCACACACCATCACCCCCACCCACTCACCACCACCATCACTCACTCACCACCACCACCCACCACCACCCACACACCATCACCCACTCACCACCACCATCACCCACTCACCACCACCATCACCCACACACCATCACCATCACTCACTCACCACCACCATCACCCACTCACCACCACCATCACCCACACACCACCACCATCACTCACTCACCACCACCATCACCCACTCACCACCACCATCACCCACACACCATCACCCCCACCCACTCACCACCACCATCACTCACTCACCACCACCACCCACCATCACCCACACACCATCACCCACTCACCACCACCCACACACCATCACCACCCACCCACTCACCACCACCACCACTCACTCACCACCACCACCCACCATCACCCACACACCATCATCCACTCACCACCACCATCACCCACTCACCACCACCCACACACCATCACCACCCACCCACTCACCACCACCCACCCACTCACCACCACCATCACCCACACACCATCACCCACACACCATCACCCCGACCCACTCACCACCACCACCACCATCACCCACTCACCACCACCACCACCCACACACCATCACCACCCACCCACTCACCATCACACCCACCTCACCACCAGTTCACCTTCGTGACCTTCAGTGACCTCTTCACCATCTCCGTTACCCCCCCTCACGTTACACCCCCCCCCCTCTCTCCCCTCCCGTTACCTCACCCCCCCTCCAGTTACATCGTTACCCCCCCGTTAGCTCACACCCCCCTTGTAACGCCATCGTTACCCCCCCCCCCCTCCGTTAACCCATCATTACCCCCCGTTACCCCACATTATACCCGCTACCTCACCCCCTCCCGTTACCACATCGTTACCCCCCTCGTTACCCCACCTCTCCCCCCATCGTTACCCCCCCCCCATCATTACCCCCCTCACGTTACCCACACCCCACCGTTACCCCCCTCACGTGACCCTCACGTGACCCTCACGTTACTCCCCCCGCCCTACGTTACCCCTCCACACATTACCCCCCCACCGTTACCCCCCCCCCTCACGTTACCCCCCCCTCACGTGACCACCCTGACGTGACCCCCCTGACGTGACCCCCCTGACGTGACCCCCCAACGTTACCCCCCCACGTTAAGTTACCCCCCCCTCACGTTACCCCCCCCTCACGTTACCCCCCCCCTCACGTTACCCCCCCCCTCACGTTACCCCCCCCTCACGTTACCCCCCCCTCACGTTACCCCCCCCTCACGTTACCCCCCCCACGTTACCCCCCCCCCCCACCTTTACCCCCCCTCTCCCACGTTACCCCCCCCCACTATACCCCCCTCTCCCACGTTACCCCCCCCCCCACTATACCCCCCCCCTCACGTTACCCCCCCCCCCCCCCACTATACCCCCCCCCCCACTATACCCCCCCCCTCACGTTACCCCCCCCACCCACTATACCCCCCTCTCCCACGTTACCCCCCCCCACTATACCCCCCCCTCACGTTACCCCCCCCCTCACGTTACCCCCCCCCACCCACTATACCCCCCTCTCCCACGTTACCCCCCCCCACTATACCCCCCCCTCACGTTACCCCCCCCTCACGTTACCCCCCCCACCCACTATACCCCCCCCCCCCACTATACCCCCCCCCTCACGTTACCCCCCCCACCCACTATACCCCCCTCTCCCACGTTACCCCCCCCCCACTATACCCCCCCTCTCCCACGTTACCCCCCCCTCACGTTACCCCCCCCACCCACTATACCCCCCCTCTCCCACGTTACCCCCCCTCACGTTACCCCCCCCCCTCACGTTACCCCTCACCCCCCCCCCACGTGACTCACCGCTCCACCAATCGCTTGCTCCGCTGGCAGCGACGAGACGGAGCGCGTCAGCGGGCGGCTGAGACCCGCCAGGGAGCGCATCGCAACCAACGCGAACATCTTGACGGCGATTCTTTCGTTCTTTCTTTGTTATTATTATTAAACAAACGACGACGACAACAACGGCGTAATCGTCAACAAGTCGGTCCCGTCCGGTGGTTTGAGGAGAATTTTTTTGTTAATTTTTTGTTCCCCTCAGGACGAAGGCTTCAAGGGCGAGCGTTAGCGGAGCAATGGCGGCAAAGCAACCGCCACCTCGCTCCTTATATGGGCGTGGGCGGGGCCGGTGGTGGGGGGGGGGGCGTGTCCACAATGAGACGTTCTCATTGGTCAGCGAAGATGAAAGGTTTGTGATTGGACGAGGTGACTCACGTCGCTCCTTATATAGACATGGGCGGTGGTGGGGGGGGGGCGTGTCTACGATGCAACGCGCATTCCCATTGGTCGGCTGTGAAGCGACCCAGATAATACGAGGCCTGTGATTGGACGAGGCGGCTTGACCTCTGCCTCGCTCCTTATATAGACATGGGCGGTGGTGGGGGGGCGTGTCTACGATGCAACGCGCATTCCCATTGGTCGGCTGTGAAGCGACCCAGATAATACGAGGCCTGTGATTGGACGAGGCGGCTTGACCTCTGCCTCGCTCCTTATATAGACATGGGCGGGGCGACAGGGGGATGTGTGTCTACGGTGCAACGCGCGTTCCCATTGGTCGGCTGCGAAGCGACCCGGATAATACGAGGCCTGTGATTGGACGAGGCGGCTTGACCTCTGCCTCGCTCCTTATATAGACGTGGGCGGGGCGACAGGGGGGAGGTGTGTCCACGATAAGACGCGCGCTCCCCATTGGTCAGATTTTGACGTAAAATTTTCGGTAAAGTCACGGAGATAGAAAATAAAATACAAAATAATAAAGTTAAATTAAATAAAAATTAATTAAATTTTTGGTTTATTTTATTTTCTACGCGACTTTACCGAAAGAACCAAGAATAAGACGATAAGAGGCCTGTGATTGGATGGTCGAGGTAACGGGGGGGGGGGGCACAATGAGACACGCGCTCTCATTGGTCAACCGTCAAGAGACCCGGATGTTACGAGGCGCCTGTGATTGGACGCCGAGGAGACTCCGCCTCCCTCACTCCTAATATGGGCATGGAGGGGAGTGGTGGGGGAGGAGGGGGGGGGGGCACAATGAGACACGCGCTCTCATTGGTCAACCGTCAAGAGACCCGGATGTTACGAGGCTTGTGATTGGACGCCGAGGGGACTCTGCCTCCCTCACTCCTAATATGGGCATGGAGGGGAGTGGTGGGGGAGGAGGGGGAGGGGCACAATGGGACACGCGCTCTCATTGGTCAACCGTCAAGAGACCCGGATGTTACGAGGCCTGTGATTGGACGCCGAGGAGACTCCGCCTCCCTCACTCCTAATATGGGCATGGAGGAGGGGAGTGGTGGGGGAGGAGGGGGGGGGGTTCCACGATGAGCCGCGCGCTCTCATTGGTCAACCGTCAAGAGACCCGGATGTTACGAGAGGCCTGTGATTGGACGTTGAGGGGAAGGTGGGGGGGAGGGGGGGGGGCACAATGAGACGCGCTCTCCCATTGGTGGAGCTGACCAAGGTGGGCGAGGAACGAGGCGTTTTGATTGGTCCACTGAAATTCTTTAACTCGTTTATTTCAAGTCCAGCGGAGCAAAGTTAAATTATAAATCTTTTAAAAAAACGTTTTAATTCGTTGCACGGGATTAACTTGCATACGGCGAAAAAGACAATTGCGATTGCAATATACAATTAAAAATTCCATATTTCGTATAAAATCTCACAGTATCTGTAACATTTAAACTGCAGCAGCAGCAGCAACAATCCGAAAATCTGTGAAGCGCTGTGCGTGTGTCACAGATGTCAGTGTGTTACACCAACAAGACAAAGGTCCCCCGTGTAGCCTCTAGCAGGCTGTGCGGGCAAGTGCTGATAGCGAGCAGCACCCATGAAGGCTACTGGCAAATGAGTGTGGATGGCAACCCACCCACACACACACCCTGTCAATCACTCACCCACTCTCCCACCCACTCACTCACCCACCCACCCACCCACACACCCACCCACACACACACCCTGTCAATCACTCACCCACACAACCACCCACTCACTCACCCACTCACTCACTCACTCACCCACCCACCCACCCACACACCCACCCACACACACACCCTGTCAATCACTCACCCACACACCCACCCACTCACTCACCCACTCACCCACTCACTCACACTCTCACCCACTCACCCACCCACCCATTCACCCACTCACTCACCCACTCACTCACCCATTCACCCACTCACCCACTCACTCACCCACTCACTCACCCACCCACCCACTCACCCACCCACCCACTCACCCACTCACCCTGTCAATCACTCACCCACTCACTCATCCACCCACCCACTCACTCACCCACTCACTCGCCCACCAACTCGCCCACTCACTCACCCACACACACCCTGTCAATCACTCACCCACTCACTCACCCACTCACTCATCCACCCACCCACCCACTCACCCACTCACTCGCCCACTCACTCACCCACACACACCCTGTCAATCACTCACCCACTCACTCACCCACTCACTCACCCACCCACTCACTCACCCTGTCAATCACTCACCCACTCTCTCACCCACACTCTCACCCACCCACTCACTCACCCACTCACTCACCCACTCACTCACCCACCCACTCACTCACCCTGTCAATCACTCACCCACTCTCTCACCCACACACCCACCCACTCACCCTCTCACTCACTCACACACACACTCGCCCACTCATCCACCCACTCACCCTCTCACTCACCCACACACCCACTCACCCACTCACCCTCTCACTCACCCACACTCTCACTCACCCACCCACCCACCCACACTCCCACTCACTCACCCACCCCCTCACCCACCCACTCACCCACCCACTCACCCACCCACTCACCCACCCACTCACACACTCACTCACTCACCTACTCACCCACTCACCCACCCACTCACCCACCCACTCACCCACCCACTCACTCACTCACCTACTCACCCACCCACTCACCCACTCACCCACCCACTCATCTCTGTGGGTCTCTGTGGATCTCTGTGGGTCTCTGTGGGTCTCTGTGTGTCTCTGTGGGTCTCTGTGGGTCTCTGTGGGTCTCTGTGGGTCTCTGTGTGGGTCTCTGTGGGTCTCTGTGGGTCTCTGTGGGTCTCTGTGGGTCTCTGTGGGTCTCTCTGTGGGTCTCTCTGTGGGTCTCTCTGTGGGTCTCTCTGTGGGTCTCTGTGTGTCTCTGTGGGTCATAGTGGGTCTCTGTGGGTCTGTGTGTCTCTCTGTGGGTCTCTGTGGGTCTCTGTGGGTCTCTCTGTGGGTCTCTGTGGGTCTCTGTAGGTCTCTGTGGGTCTGTGTGTCTCTCTGTGGGTCTCTGTGGGTCTCTGTGGGTCTGTGTGTCTCTCTGTGGGTCTCTGTGAGTCTCTGTGAGTCTCTGTGAGTCTCTGTGAGTCTCTGTGTGTCTCTGTGTGTCTCTGTGGGTCTCTGTGGGTCTCTGTGGGTCTCTGTGTGTCTCTGTGAGTCTCCGTGGGTCTCCGTGTGTCTCCGTGGGTCTCCGTGTGTCTCTGTGGGTCTCTGTGGGTCTCTGTGGGTCTCTGTGGGTCTCTGTGTGTCTCTGTGGGTCTCTGTGTGTCTCTGTGGGTCTCTGTGTGTCTCTGTGGGTCTCTGTGTGTCTCTGTGTGTCTCTGTGGGTCTCTGTGTGTCTCTGTGGGTCTCTGTGAGTCTCTGTGGGTCTCTGTGGGTCTCTGTGGGTCTCTGTGAGTCTCTGTGGGTCTCTGTGGGTCTCTGTGAGTCTCTGTGGGTCTCTGTGTGTCTCTGTGGGTCTCTGTGAGTCTCTGTGGGTCTCTGTGTGTCTCTGTGGGTCTCTGTGAGTCTCTGTGGGTCTCTGTGGGTCTCTGTGGGTCTCTGTGAGTCTCTGTGGGTCTCTGTGGGTCTCTGTGAGTCTCTGTGGGTCTCTGTGGGTCTCTGTGGGTCTGTGTGTCTCTGTGGGTCTCTGTGGGTCTCTGTGAGTCTGTGAGTCTCTGTGAGTCTCTGTGAGTCTCTGTGAGTCTCTGTGGGTCTCTGTGGGTCTGTGTGTCTCTCTGTGGGTCTCTGTGGGTCTCTGTGGGTCTGTGTGTCTCTCTGTGGGTCTCTGTAGGTCTCTGTGAGTCTCTGTGAGTCTCTGTGTGTCTCTGTGGGTCTCTGTGTGTCTCTGTGGGTCTTTGTGTGTCTCCGTGGGTCTCCGTGTGTCTCCGTGTGTCTCCGTGGGTCTCCGTGAGTCTCCGTGTGTCTCTGTGTGTCTCTGTGGGTCTCTGTGAGTCTCTGTGGGTCTCTGTGGGTCTCTGTGGGTCTCTGTGGGTCTCTGTGAGTCTCTGTGGGTCTCTGTGGGTCTCTGTGAGTCTCTGTGGGTCTCTGTGTGTCTCTGTGGGTCTCTGTGGGTCTCTGTGAGTCTCTGTGGGTCTCTGTGGGTCTCTGTGTGTCTCTGTGGGTCTCTGTGAGTCTCTGTGGGTCTCTGTGGGTCTCTGTGGGTCTCTGTGGGTCTCTGTGAGTCTCTGTGGGTCTCTGTGTGTCTCTGTGGGTCTCTGTGGGTCTCTGTGTGTCTCTGTGTGTCTCTGTGGGTCTCTGTGGGTCTCTGTGGGTCTCCGTGGGTCTCCGTGGGTCGCTGTAAAACAAGGTATGCCAGTTCACGTTCAAGTAAAAACAAAAATCCCGTGGAAGTTGGTTTGTAAGTGCGTATGTTCGTAAGTCGGGGCGTCCGCAAGTCGGGGTGTCCATAAGTCGGGGTGTCCGTAAGTCGGGGTGTCCGTAAGTCGGGGTGTCCGTAAGTCAGGGAGTGGATGTCTGCAACCGTGTTAGTTCAGACACCCCGAGAGGTGTGGGGTTGAGGGCGGGGTGGGGGGTGTCCATAAGTCGGGGTGTCCGTAAGTCGGGGAGTGTATGTCTGCAACCGTGTTAGTTCAGACACCCCGAGAGGTGTGGGGTTGAGGGCGGGGTGGGGGGTGTCCATAAGTCGGGGTGTACGTAAGTCGGGGTGTCCGTAAGTCGGGGTGTCCGTAAGTCGGGGAGTGTATGTCTGCAACCGTGTTAGTTCAGACACCCCGAGAGGTGTGGGGTTGAGGGCGGGGTGGGGGGTGTCCATAAGTCGGGGTGTCCGTAAGTCGGGGTGTCCGTAAGTCGGGGAGTGGATGTCTGCAACCGTGTTAGTTCAGACACCCCGAGAGGTGGGGGGTTGAGGGCGGGGTGGGGGGTGTCCATAAGTCGGGGTGTACGTAAGTCGGGGTGTCCGTAAGTCGGGGAGTGGATGTCTGCAACCGTGTTAGTTCAGACACCCCGAGAGGTGGTGGGTTGAGGGCGGGGTGGGGGGTGTCCATAAGTCGGGGTGTCCGTAAGTCGAGTGTCCACAAGTCGGGGTGTACGTAAGTCGGGGTGTCCGTAAGTCGGGGTGTCCGTAAGTCGGGGAGTGGATGTGTGTAACCGTGTTAGTTCAGACCCCCTGAGTGGTGTGGGATTGAGGGCGGCGTGGGGGGTGGGGAGCGCGGGGAGCCGGGATCCAGATCCCTCTGGAGACGCTCCATCTCCGCCGGGTCGAGCTCACGGCCAGAGAGCCACTCGGTGAGCAGACACGCGGACAGAGACGCGGAATCAGCAGACCTACAGAGAGAGACACGGGGTGAGGGACACGGGGAGAGACACGGTGAGAGACACGGTGAGAGACACGGTGAGAGACACAGGGAGAGGCACGGGGAGAGAGACACGGGGTGAGAGAGACGGGGTGAGAGAGACACAGGGGGGGGGGGAGACACGGGGAGAGAGACACGGGGTGAGAGACACGGTGAGAGACACGGGGAGAGGCACGGGGTGAGAGACACGGGGAGAGAGAGACGGGGAGAGAGACACGGGGTGACACGGTGAGAGAGACACGGTGAGAGACACGGGGAGAGAGAGACGGGGAGAGAGAGACACAGGGGGGGGGAGACACGGGGTGAGAGACACGGTGAGAGACACGGTGAGAGACACGGGGAGAGAGAGACGGGGAGAGAGAGACACAGGGGGGGGGGGGAGACACGGGGAGAGGCACGGGGAGAGAGAGACGGGGAGAGAGACACGGGGAGAGAGAGACACGGGGAGAGAGAGACACGGGGAGAGAGAGACGGGGAGAGAGACACGGGGAGAGAGAGACACGGGGTGAGAGAGACACAGGGGGAGAGAGACGGGGAGAGAGAGACGGGGAGAGAGACACGGTGAGAGAGACACGGTGAGAGAGACACGGGGTGAGAGAGACACAGGGGGAGACACGGTGAGAGACGGGGAGACACGGTGAGAGAGACACGGTGAGAGAGACACGGTGAGAGACACGGTGAGAGAGACACGGTGAGAGACACGGTGAGAGAGACACGGTGAGAGACACGGTGAGAGAGACACGGGGAGAGAGAGACACAACATGGATGTGGAGATGATGGTGAGAGACACAGAGAGAAATACACACACCCGTGTCTTTCTCCGTGTCTCTCTCCGTGTCTCCCTGCATCTCTCTGTGTCTCCCCATGTCTCCCCGTGTCTCTCTCCGTGTCTCTCCGTGTCTCTCTCCTTGTCTCTCCGTGTCTCTCTCCGTGTCTCTCCGTGTCTCCCCGTGTCTCTCCCTGCGTCTCCCTGCGTCTCCCCGTGTCTCCCCGTGTCTCTCTCCTTGTCTCTCCGTGTCTCCCCGTGTCTCCGTACCCGTCCCTGTCCCCGCCGTGTCCGCTGGTGAACGACTGGTCTATGAAGTCGTTGAGATCGAAGCCCACGCCGTGTCTCCCTGCATCTCTCTGTGTCTCCCCGTGTCTCTTCCCGTGTCTCTCCCCGTGTCTCCCCGTGTCTCTCTCCTTGTCTCTCCGTGTCTCTCTCCGTGTCTCCGTACCCGTCCCTGTCGCCGCCGTGTCCGCTGGTGAACGACTGGTCTATGAAGTCGTTGAGATCGAAGCCCACGCCGTGTCTCCCTGCATCTCTCTGTGTCTCCCCGTGTCTCTCCCCGTGTCTCTCCCCGTGTCTCTCCCCGTGTCTCTCTCCGTGTCTCTCTCCGAGTCTCTCCCCGTGTCTGTCTGCGTGTCTCCGTACCCGTGTCTCCCCGTGTCTCCCCGCGTCTCCCCGTGTCTCTCCCCGTGTCTCCCTGCGTCTCCCCGTGTCTCCCTGCGTCTCCCCGTGTCTCCCCGTGTCTCTCTGTGTCTCCCCGTGTCTCCCTGCGTCTCCCCGTGTCTCCCTGCGTCTCCCCGTGTCTCTCCGTGTCTCTCTCCGTGTCTCTCTCCGTGTCTCCCCGTGTCTCCGTACCCGTCCCTGTCGCCGCCGTGTCCGCTGGTGAACGACTGGTCTATGAAGTCGTTGAGATCGAAGCCCACGCCGTGTCTCCCTGCATCTCTCTGTGTCTCCCCGTGTCTCCCTGCGTCTCCCCGTGTCTCCCTGCGTCTCCCCGTGTCTCTCTCCTTGTCTCTCCGTGTCTCCCCGTGTCTCCGTACCCGTCCCTGTCGCCGCCGTGTCCGCTGGTGAACGACTGGTCTATGAAGTCGTTGAGATCGAAGCCCACGCCGTGTCTCCCTGCATCTCTCTGTGTCTCCCCGTGTCTCTCCCCGTGTCTCCCCGTGTCTCTCTCCGTGTCTCCCCGTGTCTCCGTACCCGTCCCTGTCCCCGCCGTGTCCGCTGGTGAACGACTGGTCTATGAAGTCGTTGAGATCGAAGCCCACGCCGTGTCTCCCTGCATCTCCCCGTGTCTCCCCGTGTCTCCCTGCGTCTCCCCGTGTCTCCCTGTGTCTCTCTCCGTGTCTCTCCGTGTCTCCGTACCCGTCCCTGTCCCCGCCATGTCCGCTGGTGAACGACTGGTCTATGAAGTCGTTGAGATCGAAGCCCACGCCGTGTCTCCCTGCATCTCTCTGTGTCTCCCCGTGTCTCTCCCCGTGTCTCCCCGTGTCTCTCCCCGTGTCTCTCTCCGTGTCTCTCTCCGTGTCTCTCCCCGTGTCTGTCTGCGTGTCTCCGTACCCGTGTCTCCCCGTGTCTCCCCGCGTCTCCCCGTGTCTCTCCCCGTGTCTCCCTGCGTCTCCCCGTGTCTCCCTGCGTCTCCCCGTGTCTCCCCGTGTCTCTCCCCGTGTCTCTCCCCGTGTCTCTCCGTGTCTCTCTCCTTGTCTCTCCGTGTCTCCCCGTGTCTCCGTACCCGTCCCTGTCGCCGCCGTGTCCGCTGGTGAACGACTGGTCTATGAAGTCGTTGAGATCGAAGCCCACGCCGTGTCTCCCTGCATCTCCCCGTGTCTCCCCGTGTCTCCCTGCGTCTCCCCGTGTCTCCCTGTGTCTCCCTGTGTCTCCCCGTGTCTCTCTCCGTGTCTCTCTCCGTGTCTCTCTCCGTGTCTCCGTACCCGTCCCTGTCCCCGCCGTGTCCGCTGGTGAACGACTGGTCTATGAAGTCGTTGAGATCGAAGCCCACGCCGTGTCTCCCTGCATCTCTCTGTGTCTCCCCGTGTCTCTCCCCGTGTCTCTCCCCGTGTCTCCCCGTGTCTCTCTCCTTGTCTCTCCGTGTCTCTCTCCGTGTCTCCGTACCCGTCCCTGTCCCCGCCGTGTCCGCTGGTGAACGACTGGTCTATGAAGTCGTTGAGATCGAAGCCCACGCCGTGTCTCCCTGCATCTCTCTGTGTCTCCCCGTGTCTCTCCCCGTGTCTCTCCCCGTGTCTCCCCGTGTCTCTCTCCTTGTCTCTCCGTGTCTCTCTCCGTGTCTCCGTACCCGTCCCTGTCCCCGCCGTGTCCGCTGGTGAACGACTGGTCTATGAAGTCGTTGAGATCGAAGCCCACGCCGTAGCCCAATCCGCTCCCTTTGGGGGTCACGGGGAACGCTGGGGGTAGCGGATCCACCACCTAGAGGAGGGGGTGGAGGTGGGGGGGGTGGTGGACAATCATGACACACACACACACACATGGGGTGGACAATCACACACACGGGATGCGATGGACAAACACACCAGAGGTCGCAAACGGGGTTTGATTCTATGGGAACCTTATTTGCCAGTAAAAATATGATAATTGTTTTTGTACCCTTCTATCTGCCAACAAAACTGACACCTTTTTTTCAAGGAGTCGTGTTTGCATAGACCGCAATACCTGCAGTCATAATGCAAACAAAAAACACAACTCTGATAATGTGTGTGCACTGTCCTTGAAGTTGATTGGTCCACACCCGAGACAGCTTTCCTTAGAGCCTAGTCTCACATGGTCCTTGAAGTTGATTGGTCCACACCCGAGACAGCTTTCCTTAGAGCCTAGTCTCACATGGTCCTTGAAGTTGATTGGTCCACACCCGAGACAGCTTTCCTTAGAGCCTAGTCTCACATGGTCCTTGAAGTTGATTGATCCACACCCGAGACAGCTTTCCTTAGAGCCTAGTCTCACATGGTCCTTGAAGTTGATTGGTCCACACCCGAGACAGCTTTCCTTAGAGCCTAGTCTCACATGGTCCTTGAAATTGATTGGTCCACATCCGAGACAGCTTTCCTTAGAGCCTAGTCTCACATGGTCCTTGAAGTTGATTGGTCCACACCCGAGACAGCTTTCCTTAGAGCCTAGTCTCACATGGTCCTTGAAGTTGATTGGTCCACACCCGAGACAGCTTTCCTTAGAGCCTAGTCTCACATGGTCCTTGAAGTTGATTGGTCCACACCCGAGACAGCTTTCCTTAGAGCCTAGTCTCACATGGTCCTTGAAGTTGATTGGTCCACACCCGAGACAGCTTTCCTTAGAGCCTAGTCTCACATGGTCCTTGAAGTTGATTGGTCCACACCCGAGACAGCTTTCCTTAGAGCCTAGTCTCACATGGTCCTTGAAGTTGATTGGTCCACACCCGAGACAGCTTTCCTTAGAGCCTAGTCTCACATGGTCCTTGAAGTTGATTGGTCCACACCCGAGACAGCTTTCCTTAGAGCCTAGTCTCACATGGTCCTTGAAGTTGATTGATCCACACCCGAGACAGCTTTCCTCAGAGCCTAGTCTCACATGGTCCTTGAAGTTGATTGGTCCACACCCGAGACAGCTTTCCTTAGAGCCTAGTCTCACATGGTCCTTGAAGTTGATTGGTCCACACCCGAGACAGCTTTCCTTAGAGCCTAGTCTCACATGGTCCTTGAAGTTGATTGATCCACACCCGAGACAGCTTTCCTCAGAGCCTAGTCTCACATGGTCCTTGAAGTTGATTGGTCCACACCCGAGACAGCTTTCCTTAGAGCCTAGTCTCACATGGTCCTTGAAGTTGATTGGTCCACACCCGAGACAGCTTTCCTCAGAGCCTAGTCTCACATGGTCCTTGAAGTTGATTGGTCCACACCCGAGACAGCTTTCCTTAGAGCCTAGTCTCACATGGTCCTTGAAGTTGATTGGTCCACACCCGAGACAGCTTTCCTTAGAGCCCAGTCTCACATGGTCCTTGAAGTTGATTGGTCCACACCCGAGACAGCTTTCCTTAGAGCCTAGTCTCACATGGTCCTTGAAGTTGATTGGTCCACACCCGAGACAGCTTTCCTTAGAGCCTAGTCTCACATGGTCCTTGAAGTTGATTGGTCCACACCCGAGACAGCTTTCCTTAGAGCCTAGTCTCACATGGTCCTTGAAGTTGATTGGTCCACACCCGAGACAGCTTTCCTTAGAGCCTAGTCTCACATGGTCCTTGAAGTTGATTGGTCCACACCCGAGACAGCTTTCCTTAGAGCCTAGTCTCACATGGTCCTTGAAGTTGATTGGTCCACACCCGAGACAGCTTTCCTTAGAGCCTAGTCTCACATAGTCCTTGAAGTTGATTGGTCCACACCCGAGACAGCTTTCCTTAGAGCCTAGTCTCACATGGTCCTTGAAGTTGATTGGTCCACACCCGAGACAGCTTTCCTCAGAGCCTAGTCTCACATGGTCCTTGAAGTTGATTGGTCCACACCCGAGACAGCTTTCCTCAGAGCCTAGTCTCACATGGTCCTTGAAGTTGATTGGTCCACACCCGAGACAGCTTTCCTTAGAGCCTAGTCTCACATGGTCCTTGAAGTTGATTGGTCCACACCCGAGACAGCTTTCCTTAGAGCCTAGTCTCACATGGTCCTTGAAATTGATTGGTCCACACCCGAGACAGCTTTCCTTAGAGCCTAGTCTCACATGGTGTTGGACCAGATGACGCCAAAAGGCGCACAACTCAAAGACAAT
>NC_136343.1:5703651-5716151 GCF_964198595.1 Lampetra fluviatilis | reverse complement strand
ACGGCTCGAAGAATCTCCTACGGTGGTCATGGCGGTCCCCCAAATGGACCCAGCAGCCTCCCCTCCACCAACGTCCCGGCTCGAAGAAGAATCTCCTACGGTGGTCATGACGGTCCCCCAAACGGACCCAGCAGCCTCCCCTCCACCGACGTCACGGCTCGAAGAAGAATCTCCTACGGTGGTCATGACGGTCCCCCAAACGGACCCAGCAGCCTCCCCTCCACCGACGTCACGGCTCGAAGAATCTCCTACGGTGGTCAGGGCGGTCCCCCAAACGGATCTAGCAGCCTCCCCTCCACCGACGTCCCGGCTCGAAGAATCTCCTACGGTGGTCAGGGCGGTCCCCCAAACGGACCCAGCAGCCTCCCCTCCACCGACGTCACGGCTCGAAGAAGAATCTCCTACGGTGGTCATGGCGGTCCCCCAAACGGATCTAGCAGCCTCCCCTCCACCGACGTCACGGCTCGAAGAAGAATCTCCTACGGTGGTCATGACGGTCCCCCAAACGGACCCAGCAGCCTCCCCTCCACCGACGTCCCGGCTCGAAGAATCTCCTACGGTGGTCAGGGCGGTCCCCCAAACGGACCCAGCAGCCTCCCCTCCACCGACGTCCCGGCTCGAAGAAGAATCTCCTACGGTGGTCATGGCGGTCCCCCAAACGGATCTACCAGCCTCCCCTCCACCGACGTCACGGCTAGAAAAAGAATCTCCTACGGTGGTCAGGGCGGTCCCCCAAACGGACCCAGCAGCCTCCCCTCCACCAACGTCCCGGCTCGAAGAATCTCCTACGGTGGTCAGGGCGGTCCCCCAAATGGACCCAGCAGCCTCCCCTCCACCGACGTCACGGCTAGAAAAAGAATCTCCTACGGTGGTCATGACGGTCCCCCAAACGGACCCAGCAGTTGCCCCTCCATCAGCGTCCGGCCTAGAAGAATCTGCTGAGCTGGTGGCCAGGGCAGCCTTCCATTCAGACCCAGCGGCCTCGCCTCCGCGGACGTCCGGCCTACAAGAAGAAGCTCCTACGGTGGTGCTCAGGGCGGTCCCCCAAACGGACCCAGCGGCCTCCCTTGCATCGACGTCCGGCCTAGAACAATCACCGGCCACCGCAGCCTCGCCGAGGCCGCTTGAAGCCGGGGGCGGCGGCGGCGACGGCGGCGAGGGCGTCTCTCCCGACGACGTCCGCACGACGTCGTCGGGAGGCGCCGGGGGACCGACCGCCGGTGCTGCTGCCGAACCGGCGGCCTCAGGGCGGGGACCCCGTAGCCCCGGTGGTCCCGGTGGTCCCGGTGGTACCGGTGGTACCGGTAGGTCTGGTAGGTCTGGTAGGTCCGTGGGAACCGCGGGCAGCACCGATCCAACCGCCACGCACGCCTCTGTCGTGCCGGTGGCGGTGAAGGTGGTGGTGGTGGTGGTAACGGTGGTGGAGGTGGCGGTGGTGGAGGTGGTGGAGGTGGTGGAGCTGCGCTCCTTGAGGCGAGTCCACCGCTGCAGGAGGCTCTTGTCGCCCTCGCTCAGCAGGACGCCGCGAAGCAAAACGTCGCTGTCACGCGGCAAGCGGCGTCGTCGCTCCTTTTGCCTGCGGGGGGGTGGGGGGGGGGGGGTGGTGGGGGGGGGGTGGTGGGGGGGTGAGGGGGGGGGGTGGTGGGGGGGGGGTGGTGGGGGGGGGGTGGTGGGGGGGTGGGGGGGGGGGGGTGGTGGGGGGGGGGTGGTGGGGGGGTGAGGGGGGGGGGTGGTGGGGGGGTGGTGGGGGGGGGGGTGGTGGGGGGGTGAGGGGGGGGGGTGGTGGGGGGGTGGGGGGTGGGGGGGGTGGTGGGGGGGTGAGGGGGGGGGTGGTGGGGGGGTGGGGGGTGGGGGGGGTGGTGGGGGGGTGAGGGGGGGGGGGTGGTGGGGGGGTGAGGGGGGGGGGGGGTGGTGGGGGGGTGAGGGGGGGGGGGTGGTGGGGGGGTGAGGGGGGGGGGGGTGGTGGGGGGGTGAGGGGGGGGGGGGTGGTGGGGGGGTGAGGGGGGGTGGTGGGGGGGGTGAGGGGGGGGGTGAGGGGGGGGGTGGTGAGTCTCTGCGTGTTGATTCTCTCTCTGCGTGTTGATTCTCTCTCTGCGTGTTGATTCTCTCTCTGCGTGTTGATTCTCTCTCTGCGTGTTGATTCTCTCTCTGCGTGTTGATTCTCTCTCTGCGTGTTGATTCTCTCTCCGCGTGTCGATTCTCTCTCTGTGCGTGTTGATTCTCTCTCTGCGTGTTGATTCTCTCTCTGCGTGTTGATTCTCTCTCTGCGTGTCGATTCTCTCTCTCTGCGTGTTGATTCTCTCTATGCGTGTTGATTCTCTCTCTGCGTGTTGATTCTCTCTCTGCGTGTTGATTCTCTCTCTGCGTGTTGATTCTCTCTCTGCGTGTTGATTCTCTCTCCGCGTGTTGATTCTCTCTCTGTGTGTTGATTCTCTCTCTGCGTGTTGATTCTCTCTCTGCGTGTTGATTCTCTCTCTGCGTGTTGATTCTCTCTCTGCGTGTTGATTCTCTCTCTGCGTGTGTTGATTCTCTCTCTGCGTGTTGATTCTCTCTCTGCGTGTTGATTCTCTCTCTGTGTGTTGATTCTCTCTCTGTGTGTTGATTCTCTCTCTGTGTGTTGATTCTCTCTCCGCGTGTTGATTCTCTCTCTGCGTGTTGATTCTCTCTCTGTGTGTTGATTCTCTCTCTGCGTGTTGATTCTCTCTCTGCGTGTTGATTCTCTCTCTGTGTGTTGATTCTCTCTCTGCGTGTTGATTCTCTCTCTGCGTGTTGATTCTCTCTCTGTGTGTTGATTCTCTCTCTGTGTGTTGATTCTCTCTCTGCGTGTTGATTCTCTCTCTGCGTGTTGATTCTCTCTCTGTGTGTTGATTCTCTCTCTCCGCGTGTTGATTCTCTCTCTGCGTGTTGATTCTCTCTCTGCGTGTTGATTCTCTCTCTATGTGTGTTGATTCTCTCTCTGCGTGTTGATTCTCTCTCTGCGTGTCGATTCTCTCTCTCTGTGTGTTGATTCTCTCTCTGTGTGTTGATTCTCTCTCTGTGTGTCGATTCTCTCTCTGCGTGTTGATTCTCTCTCTGTGTGTTGATTCTCTCTCTGTGTGTTGATTCTCTCTCTGTGTGTTGATTCTCTCTCTGCGTGTCGATTCTCTCTCTGTGTGTTGATTCTCTCTCTGCGTGTTGATTCTCTCTCTGCGTGTTGATTCTCTCTCTGTGTGTTGATTCTCTCTCTGTGTGTTGATTCTCTCTCTGCGTGTTGATTCTCTCTCTGTGTGTCGATTCTCTCTCTGTGTGTTGATTCTCTCTCTGCGTGTTGATTCTCTCTCTGCGTGTTGATTCTCTCTCTGCGTGTTGATTCTCTCTCTGTGTGTTGATTCTCTCTCTGCGTGTTGATTCTCTCTCTGCGTGTTGATTCTCTCTCTGCGTGTTGATTCTCTCTCTGCGTGTTGATTCTCTCTCTGCGTGTTGATTCTCTCTCTGCGTGTTGATTCTCTCTCTGCGTGTTGATTCTCTCTCTGCGTGTCGATTCTCTCTCTGCGTGTTGATTCTCTCTCTGTGTGTTGATTCTCTCTCTGCGTGTTGATTCTCTCTCTGCTTGTTGATTCTCTCTCTGCGTGTTGATTCTCTCTCTGCTTGTTGATTCTCTCTCCGCGTGTTGATTCTCTCTCTGCGTGTTGATTCTCTCTCTGTGTGTTGATTCTCTCTCTGCGTGTTGATTCTCTCTCTGCGTGTTGATTCTCTCTCTGCGTGTTGATTCTCTCTCTGTGCGTGTTGATTCTCTCTCTGTGTGTTGATTCTCTCTCTGTGTGTTGATTCTCTCTCCGCGTGTTGATTCTCTCTCTGCGTGTTGATTCTCTCTCTGTGTGTTGATTCTCTCTCCGCGTGTCGATTCTCTCTCTGCGTGTTGATTCTCTCTCTGTGTGTTGATTCTCTCTCCGCGTGTCGATTCTCTCTCTGCGTGTTGATTCTCTCTCTGCGTGTTGATTCTCTCTCTGCGTGTTGATTCTCTCTCTGCGTGTTGATTCTCTCTCCGCGTGTTGATTCTCTCTCTGCGTGTTGATTCTCTCTCTGTGTGTTGATTCTCTCTCTGCGTGTTGATTCTCTCTCTGCGTGTTGATTCTCTCTGTGTGTCGATTCTCTCTCTGCGTGTTGATTCTCTCTCTGTGTGTCGATTCTCTCTCTGTGTGTCGATTCTCTCTCTCTGCGTGTTGATTCTCTCTCTGTGTGTTGATTCTCTCTCTGCGTGTCGATTCTCTCTCTGTGTGTTGATTCTCTCTCTGTGTGTTGATTCTCTCTCTGTGTGTTGATTCTCTCTCTGCGTGTTGATTCTCTCTCTGTGTGTGTTGATTCTCTCTCTGCGTGTTGATTCTCTCTCTGTGTGTTGATTCTCTCTCTGCGTGTCGATTCTCTCTCTGTGTGTTGATTCTCTCTCTGCGTGTTGATTCTCTCTCTGTGTGTTGATTCTCTCTCTGCGTGTTGATTCTCTCTCTGCGTGTTGATTCTCTCTGTGTGTGTCGATTCTCTCTCTGTGTGTTGATTCTCTCTCTGTGTGTTGATTCTCTCTCTGCGTGTTGATTCTCTCTCTGCGTGTCGATTCTCTCTCTGCGTGTTGATTCTCTCTCTGCGTGTTGATTCTCTCTCTGCGTGTTGATTCTCTCTCTGCGTGTTGATTCTCTCTCTGCGTGTTGATTCTCTCTCTGTGTGTTGATTCTCTCTGTGCGTGTTGATTCTCTCTCTGCGTGTTGATTCTCTCTCTGCGTGTTGATTCTCTCTGTGTGTGTCGATTCTCTCTCTGTGTGTTGATTCTCTCTCTGTGTGTTGATTCTCTCTCTGCGTGTTGATTCTCTCTCCGCGTGTTGATTCTCTCTCTGTGTGTTGATTCTCTCTCTGTGTGTTGATTCTCTCTCTGTGTGTTGATTCTCTCTCTGCGTGTTGATTCTCTCTCTGTGCGTGTTGATTCTCTCTCTGCGTGTTGATTCTCTCTCTGCGTGTTGATTCTCTCTCTGCGTGTCGATTCTCTCTCTGCGTGTCGATTCTCTCTCTGCGTGTTGATTCTCTCTCTGCGTGTTGATTCTCTCTCTGTGTGTTGATTCTCTCTGTGCGTGTTGATTCTCTCTCTGCGTGTTGATTCTCTCTCTGCGTGTTGATTCTCTCTCTGCGTGTTGATTCTCTCTCTGCGTGTTGATTCTCTCTCTGCGTGTTGATTCTCTCTCTGCGTGTTGATTCTCTCTCTGCGTGTTGATTCTCTCTCTGCGTGTTGATTCTCTCTCTGCGTGTTGATTCTCTCTCTGCGTGTTGATTCTCTCTCTGCGTGTTGATTCTCTCTGTGCGTGTTGATTCTCTCTCTGCGTGTTGATTCTCTCTCTGCGTGTTGATTCTCTCTCTGCGTGTTGATTCTCTCTCTGTGTGTTGATTCTCTCTCTGCGTGTTGATTCTCTCTCTGCGTGTTGATTCTCTCTCTGTGTGTTGATTCTCTCTCTGTGTGTTGATTCTCTCTCTGCGTGTTGATTCTCTCTCTGCGTGTTGATTCTCTCTCTGCGTGTTGATTCTCTCTCTGTGTGTTGATTCTCTCTCTCTGTGTGTTGATTCTCTCTCTGTGTGTGTTGATTCTCTCTCTGCGTGTTGATTCTCTCTCTGCGTGTTGATTCTCTCTCTGCGTGTTGATTCTCTCTCTGCGTGTCGATTCTCTCTCTGCGTGTTGATTCTCTCTCTGTGTGTTGATTCTCTCTCTCTGTGTGTTGATTCTCTCTCTGTGTGTTGATTCTCTCTCTCTGTGTGTTGATTCTCTCTCTGTGTGTTGATTCTCTCTCTGTGTGTTGATTCTCTCTCTGTGTGTTGATTCTCTCTCTGTGTGTCGATTCTCTCTCTCTGCGTGTTGATTCTCTCTCTCTGTGTGTTGATTCTCTCTCTGTGTGTTGATTCTCTCTCTGCGTGTTGATTCTCTCTCTGTGTGTTGATTCTCTCTCTGTGTGTTGATTCTCTCTCTGCGTGTCGATTCTCTCTCTGTGTGTGTTGATTCTCTCTCTGCGTGTCGATTCTCTCTCTGCGTGTTGATTCTCTCTCTGTGTGTTGATTCTCTCTCTGCGTGTCGATTCTCTCTCTGCGTGTTGATTCTCTCTCTGCGTGTTGATTCTCTCTCTGCGTGTTGATTCTCTCTCTGCGTGTTGATTCTCTCTCTGCGTGTCGATTCTCTCTCTGCGTGTTGATTCTCTCTCTGTGTGTCGATTCTCTCTCTGTGTGTCGATTCTCTCTCTGCGTGTCGATTCTCTCTCTGCGTGTTGATTCTCTCTCCGCGTGTTGATTCTCTCTCTGTGTGTTGATTCTCTCTCTGCGTGTTGATTCTCTCTCTGTGTGTTGATTCTCTCTCTGCGTGTTGATTCTCTCTCTGTGTGTGTTGATTCTCTCTCTGTGTGTTGATTCTCTCTCTGCGTGTTGATTCTCTCTCTGTGTGTGTTGATTCTCTCTCTGCGTGTTGATTCTCTCTCTGTGTGTGTTGATTCTCTCTCTGTGTGTTGATTCTCTCTCCGCGTGTTGATTCTCTCTCTGTGTGTGTTGATTCTCTCTCTGCGTGTTGATTCTCTCTCTGTGTGTGTTGATTCTCTCTCTGCGTGTTGATTCTCTCTCCGCGTGTTGATTCTCTCTCTGTGTGTTGATTCTCTCTCTGCGTGTTGATTCTCTCTCTGCGTGTTGATTCTCTCTCTGTGTGTTGATTCTCTCTCTGTGTGTTGATTCTCTCTCTGTGTGTTGATTCTCTCTCTGTGTGTGTTGATTCTCTCTCTGCGTGTTGATTCTCTCTCTGTGTGTTGATTCTCTCTCTGCGTGTTGATTCTCTCTCTGCGTGTTGATTCTCTCTCTGCGTGTTGATTCTCTCTCTGCGTGTTGATTCTCTCTCTGCGTGTTGATTCTCTCTCTGTGTGTTGATTCTCTCTCTGCGTGTTGATTCTCTCTCTGCGTGTTGATTCTCTCTCTGCGTGTTGATTCTCTCTCTGTGCGTGTTGATTCTCTCTCTGCGTGTTGATTCTCTCTCTGCGTGTTGATTCTCTCTCTGTGTGTTGATTCTCTCTCTGCGTGTTGATTCTCTCTCCGCGTGTTGATTCTCTCTCTGCGTGTTGATTCTCTCTCTGTGTGTCGATTCTCTCTCTGCGTGTTGATTCTCTCTCTGCGTGTCGATTCTCTCTCTGCGTGTTGATTCTCTCTCTGCGTGTTGATTCTCTCTCTGCGTGTTGATTCTCTCTCCGCGTGTTGATTCTCTCTCTGCGTGTTGATTCTCTCTCTGCGTGTTGATTCTCTCTCTGCGTGTTGATTCTCTCTCTGCGTGTTGATTCTCTCTCTGCGTGTTGATTCTCTCTCTGCGTGTCGATTCTCTCTCTGTGTGTTGATTCTCTCTCTGTGTGTTGATTCTCTCTCTGCGTGTTGATTCTCTCTCTGCGTGTTGATTCTCTCTCTGTGTGTTGATTCTCTCTCTGTGTGTTGATTCTCTCTCTGCGTGTTGATTCTCTCTCTGCGTGTTGATTCTCTCTCTGCGTGTTGATTCTCTCTCTGCGTGTTGATTCTCTCTCTGCGTGTTGATTCTCTCTGCGTGTTGATTCTCTCTCTGCGTGTTGATTCTCTCTCTGCGTGTTGATTCTCTCTCTGCGTGTTGATTCTCTCTCTGCGTGTTGATTCTCTCTCTGCGTGTTGATTCTCTCTCTGCGTGTTGATTCTCTCTCTGTGTGTTGATTCTCTCTCTGCGTGTTGATTCTCTCTCTGTGTGTTGATTCTCTCTCCGCGTGTTGATTCTCTCTCTGCGTGTTGATTCTCTCTCTGCGTGTTGATTCTCTCTCTGTGTGTTGATTCTCTCTCTGCGTGTTGATTCTCTCTCTGCGTGTTGATTCTCTCTCTGCGTGTTGATTCTCTCTCTGTGTGTCGATTCTCTCTCTGCGTGTTGATTCTCTCTCTGCGTGTTGATTCTCTCTCCGCGTGTTGATTCTCTCTCTGTGTGTTGATTCTCTCTCTGCGTGTTGATTCTCTCTCTGCGTGTTGATTCTCTCTCTGCGTGTTGATTCTCTCTCTGTGCGTGTTGATTCTCTCTCTGCGTGTCGATTCTCTCTCTGCGTGTTGATTCTCTCTCCGCGTGTTGATTCTCTCTCTGCGTGTTGATTCTCTCTCTGCGTGTTGATTCTCTCTCCGCGTGTTGATTCTCTCTCTGCGTGTTGATTCTCTCTCTGCGTGTTGATTCTCTCTCTGCGTGTTGATTCTCTCTCTGCGTGTTGATTCTCTCTCTGTGTGTTGATTCTCTCTCTGTGTGTGTTGATTCTCTCTCTCTGCGTGTCGATTCTCTCTGTGCGTGTTGATTCTCTCTGTGCGTGTTGATTCTCTCTCTGCGTGTTGATTCTCTCTCTGTGTGTTGATTCTCTCTCTGCGTGTTGATTCTCTCTCTGCGTGTTGATTCTCTCTCTGCGTGTTGATTCTCTCTCTGCGTGTTGATTCTCTCTCTGCGTGTTGATTCTCTCTCTGTGTGTTGATTCTCTCTCTGCGTGTTGATTCTCTCTCTGCGTGTTGATTCTCTCTCTGTGTGTTGATTCTCTCTCTGCGTGTTGATTCTCTCTCTGCGTGTTGATTCTCTCTCTGTGTGTTGATTCTCTCTCTGCGTGTTGATTCTCTCTCTGTGTGTTGATTCTCTCTCTGTGCGTGTTGATTCTCTCTCTGTGCGTGTTGATTCTCTCTCTGTGTGTTGATTCTCTCTCTGTGTGTTGATTCTCTCTGTGCGTGTTGATTCTCTCTCTGTGTGTTGATTCTCTCTCTGCGTGTTGATTCTCTCTCTGCGTGTTGATTCTCTCTCTGCGTGTTGATTCTCTCTCTGCGTGTTGATTCTCTCTCTGCGTGTTGATTCTCTCTCTGCATGTTGATTCTCTCTCTGCGTGTTGATTCTCTCTCTGTGTGTTGATTCTCTCTCTGTGTGTTGATTCTCTCTGTGCGTGTTGATTCTCTCTCTGTGTGTTGATTCTCTCTCTGCGTGTTGATTCTCTCTCTGCGTGTTGATTCTCTCTCCGCGTGTCGATTCTCTCTCTGCGTGTTGATTCTCTCTCTGCGTGTTGATTCTCTCTCTGCGTGTTGATTCTCTCTCCGCGTGTTGATTCTCTCTCTGCGTGTTGATTCTCTCTCTGCGTGTTGATTCTCTCTCTGCGTGTTGATTCTCTCTCTGCGTGTTGATTCTCTCTCCGCGTGTTGATTCTCTCTCTGCGTGTTGATTCTCTCTCTGCGTGTTGATTCTCTCTCTGCGTGTTGATTCTCTCTCTGCGTGTTGATTCTCTCTCTGTGTGTTGATTCTCTCTCTGCGTGTTGATTCTCTCTCTGTGTGTTGATTCTCTCTCTGCGTGTTGATTCTCTCTCTGCGTGTTGATTCTCTCTCTGCGTGTTGATTCTCTCTCTGCGTGTTGATTCTCTCTCTGCGTGTTGATTCTCTCTCTGCGTGTTGATTCTCTCTCTGCGTGTTGATTCTCTCTCTGCGTGTTGATTCTCTCTCTGCGTGTGTTGATTCTCTCTCTGTGTGTTGATTCTCTCTCTGTGTGTTGATTCTCTCTCTGCGTGTTGATTCTCTCTCTGCGTGTTGATTCTCTCTCTGCGTGTTGATTCTCTCTCTGCGTGTTGATTCTCTCTCTGCGTGTTGATTCTCTCTCCGCGTGTTGATTCTCTCTCTGCGTGTTGATTCTCTCTCTGCGTGTTGATTCTCTCTCTGCGTGTTGATTCTCTCTCTGCGTGTTGATTCTCTTTCTGCGTGTTGATTCTCTCTCTGCGTGTTGATTCTCTCTCTGTGTGTGTTGATTCTCTCTCTGAGTGTTGATTCTCTCTCTGCGTGTTGATTCTCTCTCTGTGCGTGTTGATTCTCTCTCTGCGTGTTGATTCTCTCTCTGCGTGTTGATTCTCTCTCTGCGTGTTGATTCTCTCTCTGCGTGTTGATTCTCTCTCTGCGTGTTGATTCTCTCTCTGCGTGTTGATTCTCTCTCTGCGTGTTGATTCTCTCTCTGCGTGTCGATTCTCTCTCTGCGTGTTGATTCTCTCTCTGCGTGTTGATTCTCTCTCTGCGTGTTGATTCTCTCTCTGCGTGTCGATTCTCTCTCTGCGTGTTGATTCTCTCTCCGCGTGTTGATTCTCTCTCTGTGTGTTGATTCTCTCTCTGCGTGTTGATTCTCTCTCTGCGTGTTGATTCTCTCTCCGCGTGTTGATTCTCTCTCCGCGTGTTGATTCTCTCTCTGTGTGTTGATTCTCTCTCTGTGTGTTGATTCTCTCTTTGTGTGTCGATTCTCCCGCCCACCTCCGCTCCCGCTCCCGCTGCTTCATCTGCCGTCTGCGGCGTTTCTCTTCCCGCTCGCGTTGCCTCTCCAGCGCCGTCACGCCGCACACTCCACCTGTCGCCCTCCTGACGCCCTCCCCTCCCGCCAGCCCAGCCAGCCCAGCCAGCCCAGCCAGCCCAGCCAGCCCAGCCAGCGGGTGGGAAGAGTAGGCCAAGGTTGATCCTGCGGGTTCGCAATCGCGGGTAAGAAACGTCACCTCCGGCCCCGTGATCCGTGTCTGAGCTGGTTGCGCGGACGCCGCTAGTCCTGCATCATGCACGGGCATCAGTAGTACTAATCACACACCTGCATTTCCCATATCCCCTCCCTGTGATGCTGCTAATCCTGCATAATGCACGGACATCAGTAGTACTAATCCCATACCTGCATTTCCCATACCCCCTCCCTTTGATGCTGCTAATCCTGCATAATGCACGGGCATCAGTAGTACTAATCCCATACCTGCATTTCCCATACCCCCTCCCTTTGATGGTGCTAATCCTGCATAATGCACGGACATCAGTAGTACTAATCCCATACCTGTATTTCCCATACCCCCTCCCTTTGATGGTGCTAATCCTGCATAATGCACGGGCATCAGTAGTACTAATCCCATACCTGCATTTCCCATATCCCCTCCCTGTGATGCTGCTAATCCTGCATAATGCACGGGCATCAGTAGTACTAATCCCATACCTGCATTCCCATATCCCCTCCCTGTGATGCTGCTAATCCTGCATAATGCACGGACATCAGTAGTACTAATCCCATACCTGCATTTCCCATAACCCCTCCCTTTGATGCTGCTAATCCTGCATAATGCACGGGCATCAGTAGTACTAATCCCATACCTGCATTTCCCATATCCCCTCCCTTTGATGCTGCTAATCCTGCATAATGCACGGGCATCAGTAGTACTGATCCCATACCTGCATTCCCATATCCCCTCCCTTTGATGCTGCTAATCCTGCATAATGCACGGACATCAGTAGTACTGATCCCATACCTGCATTTCCCATATCCCCTCCCTTTGATGCTGCTAATCCTGCATAATGCACGGACATCAGTAGTACTAATCCCATACCTGCATTTCCCATATCCCCTCCCTTTGATGCTGCTAATCCTGCATAATGCACGGGCATCAGTAGTACTAATCCCATACCTGCATTTCCCATAAATATGCTAAATTCCTTGTCAAGGCGCCCTTCCCCCCCCTCCAACCCAGCAGCTTAAATAGACGCTCCAAGCCTGGTGCTGTTTCATTCAGACGCTGTCTGCCCGACAGACGCTGTTCTCCACCTGAGGACGGCTGCTTGCGTTGTGGCCGAAACGTCGTGAGATTTGTTTTATTTTATTATGTTTTATTTTTATTATTTGATTACTTCCCTTCTACGTGACGACTTTACCGAAAGAACCAAGAAGATGAATCCCTGCAGTCACGAAAGAAGCTTTACATCGAAATTTTTTATTTTATTATGTTTTATTTGTATTATAAAAGAATTATTTTATGATGTTTTATTTTTATTATTTTATTATTTCCCTTCTACTTGATGACTTTACCGAAAGAACCAAGAAGATGAATCCCTGCTGCAGTCACGAAAGAAGCTTTAAATAAAAAAAAAGATGATGATGTTGATGATGATAATGTTGATGATGATGTTAATGATGATGATGTTGATGATGATGTGAATGACGCTGTCTTCTCGACAGACCTGTTCTCCACCTGAGGACGGCTGCTTGCGTTGTGGCCGAAACGTCGTGGGAATTATATTATTATGTTTTATTTTATTATTTTATTATTTCCATTCTACGTGGCGACTTTACCGAAAGAACCAAGAAGATGAATCCCTGCAGTCACGAAAGCTTTAAATCGAAATGTTTTATTTTATTTTATTATTTTATAAAGTTTTATTTTTACTATTTTATTATGTCTTATTTTTATTATTTTATTATGTTTTATTTTTACTATTTTATTATTTCCCTTCTACGTGACGACTTTACCGAAAGAACCAAGACGATGAATCCCTGCTGCTGCAGTCACGAAAGAAGCTTCACATCGAAATCTAGCCGACTGACTCACCCGCGCTCCGGTTCTTGAGCACTGACTTTAGTAGCACCGCTTTGAGCGCCGCCTTCGTGTTACTTGAGATGCCACCACCACCGCCACCGCCGCCACCGCCACCACCGCCACCG
>NC_136343.1:5678651-5698651 GCF_964198595.1 Lampetra fluviatilis | reverse complement strand
ACCCACTCACCCACCCACCCACTCACCCACCCACCCACTCACCCACCCACTCACCCACCCACCCACCCACTCACCCACCCACCCACCCACTCACCCACCCACTCACCCACCCACCCACCCACTCACCCACTCACTCACCCACCCACCCACCCACTCACCCACCCACCCACCCACCCACCCACCCACCCACCCACTCACTCACTCACCCACCCACCCAATCACCCACCCACTCACCCACCCACCCACCCACTCACCCACCCACCCACTCACCCACCCACCCACCCACCCACCCACCCACTCACCCACCCACCCACCCACCCACCCACCCACTCACCCACCCACTCACCCACCCACCCACCCACCCACTCACTCACCCACCCACCCACCCACCCACTCACCCACCCACCCACTCACCCACCCACCCACTCACCCACTCACCCACCCACCCACCCACCCACCCACTCACCCACCCACTCACCCACCCACCCACCCACCCACTCACCCACTCACCCACCCACCCACCCACCCACCCACTCACCCACCCACTCACTCACCCACCCACCCACCCACCCACTCACCCACCCACCCACTCACCCACCCACCCACCCACCCACTCACCCACTCACCCACCCACCCACCCACTCACCCACTCACCCACCCACTCACCCACCCACCCACTCACCCACTCACTCACCCACCCACCCACCCACCCACCCACCCACTCACCCACCCACCCACTCACCCACCCACCCACCCACCCACCCACTCACTCACTCACCCACTCACCCACTCACTCACCCACCCACCCACTCACCCACTCACCCACCCACCCACCCACTCACCCACCCACCCACTCACCCACCCACCCACCCACTCACCCACCCACCCACTCACCCACCCACCCACCCACCCACCCACCCACTCACCCACCCACTCACTCGGTCACCCACCCACCTACTCACTCACTCACTCGGTCACTCACTCACTCACTCACCCACCCACCCACCCACTCACCTGGTGCCTACTGAGCGTGGGCCTGTCAAAGCTGAAGTCGAACGCTGGAACGCAGTCGGGCTCGTCGCTCGCGTCGTGGTACTGCGCCAGGTACGGGTGTCGCAACGCCTCCGACGCGCTCGGACGCTCTCTGGGCGCCAGACGGAGCAGTTTCGCCAGCAGATCGACGGCGTGGGGGTCACACGGAGCCCCCCCGGCTCCGGGGAATAGGGGGGCCAGCGGGGTCGGCGAGCGGGGGGGCAGACTGAGTACATAGGCACGCACTCGCTCAGCGCCGATGGCCTGTGCGGTGGGTAGGGGGAGGGAGGTGAGGGATGTAATGATGGCATGCAAGCAGCTACTCACTTGGTTATCTACTTACTTACTTACTCACTCACTCGGTCACTCGGTCACCCACCCACTCACTCACTCGGTCACCCACCCACTCACTCACCCACCCACCCAACCACTCACCCACCCAACCACTCACCCACCCACCCACTCACCCGCCCACCCACCCACCCACCCATTCACCCACCCACTCACCCACTCACCCACTCACCCACCCACTCACCCACTCACCCACCCACTCACTCACCCACCCACTCACTCACCCACTCACCCACTCACCCACTCACCCACTCACCCACCCACTCACCCACTCACTCACCCACTCACTCACCCACCCTCTCACTCACTCACCCACCCACTCACCCACTCACCCACTCACCCACTCACCCACCCTCTCACCCACTCACCCACACACTCACTCACCCACTCACCCACTCACCCACCCACTCACCCACTCACCCACTCACCCACCCACTCACCCACTCACCCACCCACTCACTCACCCACCCACTCACTCACCTACTCACCCATCCACCCAACCACTCACCCACTCACCCACCCACCCACCCACCCACCCACTCACTCACTCACCCACCCACCCACCCACCCACCCACCCACCCACCCACTCACCCACCCACTCACCCGCCCACCCACTCGCCCACCCACCCACTCACCCACTCACCCACCCACTCACCCACTCACTCACCCACTCACCCACTCACCCAACCACTCACCCACCCACCCACCCACCCACTCACCCACCCACCCACCCACCCGCCCACCCACCCACTCACCCACTCACCCACCCACTCACCCACTCACCCACCCACTCACCCACTCACCCTCTCAGCCGCTCACCCGCCCACCCGCCCACCCGCTCACCCACTCACCCACTCACCCACTCACTCACCCACTCACCCACTCACCCACCCACTCACCCACTCACCCACCCACCCACTCACCCACTCACCCACCCACTAACCCACCCACTCACTCACCCACTCACTCACCCACTCACCCACTCACCCACCCACCCACTCACTCACCCACTCACCCACTCACTCACCCACCCACTCACCCACTCACCCACTCACCCACTCACCCACCAACCCACCCACTCACCCACTCACCCACCCACTAACCCACCCACTCACCCACCCACCCACCCACCCACTCACTCACTCACCCACCCACTCACCCACTCACCCACCCTCTCACTCACCCACCCACTCACCCACTCACCCACCCACTCACCCACCCACCCACCCACTCACCCACCAACTCACCCACCCACTCACCCACTCACCCACTCACCCACTCACCCACCCACTCACCCACTCACCCACCCACCCACCCACTCACTCACCCACCCACTCACTCACCCACCCACTCACCCACTCACTCACCCACCCACTTACCCACTCACCCACTCACCCACTCACTCACCCACCCACCCACTCACTCACCCACCCACCCACTCACCCACTCACCCACTCACCCACCCACTCACCCACCCACTCACTCACCCACTCACCCACCTGGGTGAGCTCCGCTGGGGGTGTTCACAGCACAGCCCCTCACCCACCCACCCACTCACCCACTCACCCACTCACCCACTCACCCACCCACCCACTCACCCACCCACCCACCCACCCACCCACCCCACCCACTCACCCACCCACTCACCCACCCACTCACCCACTCACCCACCCACCCACCCACCCACTCACCCACCCACTCACCCACCCACCCACCCACTCACCCACTCACCCACCCACTCACTCACCCACTCACCCACCCACCCACTCACTCACTCACCCACTCACCCACCCACTCACCCACCCACCCACCCACTCACCCACTCACCCACCCTCTCACTCACTCACCCACCCACCCACTCACCCACTCACTCACCCACTCACTCACCCTCTCACCCACCCACTCACCCACTCACCCACCCACTCACCCACCCACCCACTCACCCACTCACCCACCCACTCACCCACCCACTCACTCACCCACCCACTCACTCACCCACCCACCTACCCACCCACTCACCAACTCACCCACCCTCTCACTCACTCACCCACCCACCCACCCACTCACCCACCCACTCACCCACTCACTCACCCACCCACCCACCCACCCACCCACTCACCCACTCACCCACCCACTCACCCACCCACTCACCCACCCACTCACCCACTCACCCACCCACTCACTCACCCACTCACCCACCCACCCACCCACTCACCCACTCTCTCACCCACCCACCCACCCACTCACCCACTCACCCACTCACCCACCCACTCACCCACCCACTCACTCACCCACCCACCTACCCACCCACTCACCCACTCACCCACCCTCTCACTCACTCACCCACCCACCCACTCACCCACTCACTCACCCACTCACTCACCCACTCACCCACCCACCCACCCACTCACCCACTCACCCACCCACTCACCCACTCACCCACCCACTCACCCACCCACTCACCCACCCACCCACTCACTCACCCACCCACCTACCCACCCACTCACCCACTCACCCAC
Organism: Lampetra fluviatilis; assembly: GCF_964198595.1. NCBI lineage: Eukaryota > Metazoa > Chordata > Hyperoartia > Petromyzontiformes > Petromyzontidae > Lampetra > Lampetra fluviatilis. The sequence goes on along the minus strand of NC_136343.1, from coordinate 5,694,748 downwards.
CCTCTCACTCACTCACCCACCCACCCACCCACTCACCCACTCACCCACCCTCTCACTCACTCACCCACCCACCCACCCACTCACCCACCCACTCACCCACTCACTCACCCACCCACCCACCCACTCACCCACTCACCCACTCACCCACCCACTCACCCACCCACCCACCCACTCACCCACTCACCCACCCACTCACTCACCCACTCACCCACCCACCCACTCACCCACTCTCTCACCCACCCACCCACCCACTCACCCACTCACCCACTCACCCACCCACTCACCCACCCACTCACCCACCCACTCACCCACCCACTCACTCACCCACCCACCTACCCTCCCACTCACCCACTCACCCACCCTCTCACTCACTCACCCACCCACCCACTCACCCACTCACTCACCCACTCACTCACCCACTCACCCACCCACCCACCCACTCACCCACTCACCCACCCACTCACCCACCCACTCACCCACTCACCCACCCACTCACCCACCCACTCACCCACCCACTCACCCACCCACTCACTCACCCACCCACCTACCCACCCACTCACCCACTCACCCACCCTCTCACTCACTCACCCACCCACCCACCCACTCACCCACCCACTCACACACTCACTCACCCACCCACCCACTCACCCACTCACCCACCCACTCACCCACCCACCCACCCACTCACCCACTCACCCACCCACTCACTCACCCACTCACCAACCCACCCACCCACTCACCCACTCTCTCACCCACCCACCCACCCACTCACCCACTCACCCACTCACCCACCCACTCACCCACCCACTCACCCACCTGGGTGAGCTCCGCTGGCGGTGTTCCCAGCACAGCCACTCACCCACTCACCCACCCACTCACCCACTCACCCACTCACCCACCCACTCACCCACTCACCCACCCACTCACCCACCCACTCACCCACCCACTCACCCACCTGGGTGAGCTCCGCTGGCGGTGTTCCCAGCACAGCGAGGATGAGCTGCAGCTGGTGGAGGTAGTTGCGGCCGGGGAAAAGTTGCCGCCGTGAGAGCATCTCGGCGAAGATGCAGCCCACGGACCACATGTCCACAGCCTGCGGTAGAGTATAGTGTAGTGTAGTAGTGTAGTGTATAGTGTAGTGTAGTGTATAGTGTAGTGTAGTAGTGTAGTGTATAGTGTAGTGTATAGTGTAGTGTATAGTGTAGTGTAGTAGTGTAGTGTAGTAGTGTAGTGTATAGTGTAGTGTATAGTGTAGTGTATAGTGTAGTGTGTAGTGTAGTGTATAGTGTAGTGTGTAGTGTAGTGTATAGTGTAGTGTGTAGTGTAGTGTATAGTGTAGTGTATAGTGTAGTGTATAGTGTAGTGTAGTAGTGTAGTGTATAGTGTAGTGTATAGTGTAGTGTATAGTGTAGTGTGTAGTGTAGTGTATAGTGTAGTGTGTAGTGTAGTGTGTAGTGTAGTGTGTAGTGTAGTGTGTAGTGTAGTAGTGTATAGTGTAGTGTATAGTGTGTAGTGTAGTGTATAGTGTATAGTGTAGTGTATAGTGTAGTGTGTAGTGTAGTGTGTAGTGTAGTAGTGTATAGTGTAGTGTATAGTGTGTAGTGTAGTGTATAGTGTAGTGTATAGTGTAGTGTAGTGTATAGTGTAGTGTATAGTGTATAGTGTAGTGTATAGTGTAGTGTATAGTGTAGTGTATAGTGTAGTGTATAGTGTATAGTGTAGTGTATAGTGTAGTGTATAGTGTATATTGTAGTGTATAGTGTAGTGTATAGTGTATATTGTAGTGTATAGTGTAGTGTATAGTGTAGTGTATAGTGTATAGTGTAGTGTATAGTGTAGTGTATAGTGTAGTGTATAGTGTAGTGTGTAGTGTAGTGTGTAGTGTAGTAGTGTATAGTGTAGTGTATAGTGTGTAGTGTAGTGTATAGTGTAGTGTATAGTGTATAGTGTAGTATAGTGTAGTGTATAGTGTAGTGTATAGTGTAGTGTATAGTGTATAGTGTAGTGTAGTGTATAGTGTAGTGTATAGTGTATAGTGTAGTGTATAGTGTAGTGTATAGTGTATAGTGTAGTGTATAGTGTAGTGTATAGTGTAGTGTATAGTGTATAGTGTAGTGTATAGTGTAGTGTATAGTGTAGTGTATAGTGTATAGTGTAGTGTATAGTGTAGTGTGTAGTGTATAGTGTAGTGTATAGTGTAGTGTGTAGTGTGTAGTGTAGTGTATAGTGTATAGTGTAGTGTATAGTGTATAGTGTAGTGTATAGTGTAGTGTGTAGTGTAGTGTGTAGTGTATAGTGTAGTGTATAGTGTAGTGTATAGTGTAGTGTGTAGTGTATAGTGTAGTGTATAGTGTAGTGTGTAGTGTGTAGTGTAGTGTATAATGTAGTGTGTAGTGTATAGTGTAGTGTATAGTGTAGTGTGTAGTGTATAGTGTAGTGTATAGTGTAGTGTATAGTGTATAGTGTAGTGTATAGTGTAGTGTGTAGTGTAGTGTGTAGTGTAGTGTGTAGTGTAGTGTATAGTGTATATTGTAGTGTATAGTGTAGTGTGTAGTGTAGTGTATAGTGTAGTGTAGTAGTGTATATTGTAGTGTATAGTGTATAGTGTAGTGTATAGTGTAGTGTGTAGTGTATATTGTAGTGTATAGTGTAGTGTGTAGTGTAGTGTATAGTGTAGTGTAGTAGTGTATATTGTAGTGTATAGTGTAGTGTAGTAGTGTGTAGTGTAGTAGTGTATAGTGTAGTGTATAGTGTAGTGTGTAGTGTAATGTATAGTGTAGTGTATAGTGTAGTGTGTAGTGTAGTGTGTAGTGTAGTAGTGTATAGTGTAGTGTATAGTGTAGTGTAGTGTGTAGTACTGATAGGAGGTGCGGGTGTAGATACACACAAATCTATGCGTCTGTGGGTCTCTGTGTGGTGAGTCTGTGGGTCTCTGTGGGTCTCTGTGTGGTGAGTCTGTGGGTCTCTGTGTGGTGAGTCTGTGGGTCTCTGTGTGAGTCTGTGGATCTCTGTGTGGTGAGTCTGTGGGTCTCTGTGTGGTGAGTCTGTGGGTCTCTGTGTGGTGAGTCTGTGGGTCTCTGTGTGAGTCTGTGGGTCTCTGTGTGGTGAGTCTGTGGGTCTCTGTGTGGTGAGTCTGTGGGTCTCTGTGTGGTGAGTCTGTGGGTCTCTGTGTGATGAGTCTGTGGGTCTCTGTGTGATGAGTCTGTGGGTCTCTGTGTGAGTCAGTGTGTGGTAAGTCTGTGGGTCTCTGTGTGGTGAGTCTGTGGGTCTCTGTGTGAGTCTGTGGATCTCTGTGTGGTGAGTCTGTGGGTCTCTGTGTGGTGAGTCTGTGGGTCTCTGTGTGGTGAGTGTGTAGGTCTCTGTGTGGTGAGTATATGGGTCTCTGTGTGGTGAGTCTGTGGGTCTCTGTGTGGTGAGTCTGTGGGTCTCTGTGTGGTGAGTCTGTGGGTCTCTGTGTGGTGAGTCTGTGGGTCTCTGTGTGGTGAGTCTGTGGGTCTCTGTGTGGTGAGTCTGTGGGTCTCTGTATGGTGAGTCTGTGGGTCTCTGTGGGTCTCTGTGTGGTGAGTGTGTGGTGAGTGTGTGGTGAGTCTGTGGTGAGTGTGTGGTGAGTCTGTGGGTCTCTGTGGTGAGTGTGTGGTGAGTGTGTGGTGAGTGAGTGTGTGGTGAGTGTGTGGTGAGTGTGTGGTGAGTGTGTGGTGAGTCTGTGGGTCTCTGTGGTGAGTGAGTGGTGAGTGTGTGGTGAGTGAGTGTGTGGTGAGTGTGTGGTGAGTGTGTGGTGAGTGAGTGGTGAGTGTGTGGTGAGTGTGTGGTGAGTGTGTGGTGAGTGTGTGGTGAGTGTGTGGTGAGTAGGTGGTGAGTGTGTGGTGAGTGTGTGGTGAGTGAGTGGTGAGTGATTGAGTGTGAGTGAGTGGTGAGTGAGTGTGTGGTGAGTGAGTGAGTGAGTGGGTGAGTGAGTGGGTGGGTGAGTGGGTGAGTGTGTGGGTGGGTGAGTGGGTGAGTGTGGTGGGTGAGTGGGTGAGTGAGTGGTGAGTGTGTGGTGAGTGAGTGTGTGGTGAGTGTGTGGTGAGTGAGTGGTGAGTGTGTGGTGAGTGAGTGAGTGTGTGGTGAGTGTGTGGTGAGTGTGTGGTGAGTGTGGTGAGTGTGTGGTGAGTGTGTGGTGAGTGAGTGAGTGGTGAGTGAGTGGTGAGTGAGTGGTGGGTGAGTGGGTGAGTGAGTGGTGAGTGTGTGGTGAGTGAGTGTGTGGTGAGTGAGTGGTGAGTGTGTGGTGAGTGAGTGGGTGAGTGTGGTGAGTGAGTGTGTGGGTGAGTGAGTGAGTGTGTGGTGAGTGTGTGGTGAGTGTGTGGTGAGTGTGGTGAGTGTGTGGTGAGTGTGTGGTGAGTGAGTGAGTGGTGAGTGAGTGGTGAGTGTGTGGTGAGTGTGGTGAGTGTGTGTGTGGTGAGTGTGTGGTGAGTGTGTGGTGAGTGAGTGGTGAGTGAGTGTGTGTGTGTGGTGAGTGTGTGGTGAGTGAGTGTGTGGTGAGTGAGTGGTGAGTGTGTGGTGAGTGTGTGGTGAGTGAGTGTGTGGTGAGTGTGTGGTGAGTGTGTGGTGAGTGAGTGGTGAGTGTGTGGTGAGTGTGTGGTGAGTGAGTGGTGAGTGAGTGGTGAGTGTGTGGTGAGTGAGTGGTGAGTGTGTGGTGAGTGAGTGGTGAGTGTGTGGTGAGTGAGTGAGTGAGTGTGTGGTGAGTGAGTGGTGAGTGAGTGGTGAGTGTGTGGTGAGTGTGTGGTGAGTGAGTGAGTGAGTGTGTGGTGAGTGAGTGGTGAGTGAGTGGTGAGTGTGTGGTGAGTGAGTGAGTGAGTGTGTGGTGAGTGAGTGAGTGAGTGTGTGGTGAGTGAGTGTGTGTGTGGTGAGTGTGTGGTGAGTGTGTGGTGAGTGTGTGGTGAGTGTGTGGTGAGTGAGTGAGTGTGTGGTGAGTGTGTGGTGAGTGTGTGGTGAGTGTGTGGTGAGTGAGTGGTGAGTGAGTGGTGAGTGAGTGGTGAGTGAGTGGTGAGTGAGTGAGTGGTGAGTGAGTGGTGAGTGAGTGGTGAGTGAGTGGTGAGTGAGTGGTGAGTGTGTGGTGAGTAATGCAGCACCTGGGTGTAGTGGTGCAAGGCCAACATGAGCTCGGGTGCCCTGTACCATCTGGTTGCGACGTACTCCGTCATGAGGCAGTTCTCAGAATCCTGTGAATAGAGACACGGTGGTGAGGGAGCCACTCACCCACCCACCCACTCACCCACCCACTCAATCAATCACACAATCACTCACCCACTCACTCAACCACCCACTCGCCCACTCACTCGCTCACTCAATCACCCACCCACTCACTCACCCACTCACCCACCCACTCAATCAATCACACAATCACTCACACAATCACTCACCCACTCAACCACCCACTCGCCCACTCACTCAATCACCCACCCACTCACCCACCCACTCACCCACCCACTCAATCAATCACACAATCACTCACCCACTCAACCACCCACTCGCCCACTCACTCGCTCACTCACTCACTCAATCACTCAATCACCCACCCACTCACCCACCCACTCACCCACCCACTCAATCAATCACCAAATCACCCATCCATGCATACACTCACTCACCCACCCACCCACTCACCCACCCACCCACTCACCCACCCACTCACTCACCCACTCACTCACCCACTCGCCCACTCACTCGCTCACTCACTCACTCAATCACCCACCCACTCACCCACCCACCCACTCAATCACTCACCAAATCACCCATCCATGCATACACTCACTCACCCACCCACCCATTCACCCACCCACTAAATCATCTACCTATCAATCCACTCACCCACCCACTCACCCCAACAACCATCCATCAACCAACTCACCTACTCATCCCATCGACCCACTCAATCATCCACCCACCCACCCACACACTCACCCACTCACTCACTCACTCACCACTCAGTCACCCACCAACCCACTCACCCACCAATCAACCCACCCACCCACTCACCCACCCACCCACCCACCCAACCCACCCACCCACTCACCCACCCACCCACTCACCCACCCACCCACTCACCCACCCACTCACCCACTCACTCACCCACCCACTCACCCACCCACTCACCCACTCACTCACCCACCCACTCACCCACCCACTCACTCACTCACCCACCCACCCACCCACCCACTCACCACTCACCCACTCACCACTCACCTACTCACTCACACACCCACTCACTCACTCACTCAATCACCCACCCACCCACTCACCCACCCACTCACCCACCCACCCACTCACCCACTCACTCACCCACCTACCCACTCACCCACCCACTCACCACACACACCCACTCACTCACTCACTCAATCACCCACCCACCCACCCACCCACTCACCCACCCACCCACCCACCCACTCACCCACCCACCCACCCACCTACCCACTCACCCACCCACCCACCCACTCACCACTCACCCACTCACCCACCAACCCACTCGCCCAACCACTCACCCACCCACCCACTCACCCATCCATCCACTCACTCACTCACCCACCCACTCACCCACCCACCCATCTATACAACCACTCACCCACCCACCCACTCACCCATCCATCCACTCACTCACTCACCCACCCACTCACCCACCCACCCATCTATACAACCACTCACCCACCCACCCACTCACCAACCCATCCACTCACCCACTCACTCACCCACCTACCCACTCACCCACCCACCCACTCACCACTCACCCACTCACCCACCAACCCACTCGCCCAACCACTCACCCACCCACCCACTCACCCATCCACTCACTCACTCACCCACCCACTCACCACTCACCCACTCACCCACCAACCCACTCGCCCAACCACTCACCCACCCACCCACTCACCCATCCATCCACTCACTCACTCACCCACCCACTCACCCACCCACCCATCTATACAACCACTCACCCACCCACCCACTCACCCATCCATCCACTCACCCACCCACCCACCCACCCACCCACTCACCCACCCACCCACTCACCCACCCACTCACCCACCCACCCACTCACCCACTCACTCACCCACCCACCCACCCCCCCACTCACCCACCCACCCACTCACCCACCCACTCACCCACCCACCCATCTATACAACCACTCACCCACCCAACCACTCACCCATCCATCCACTCACCCACCCACCCACTCACCCACCCACCCACCCACCCACCCACTCACCCACCCCCCCACCCCCCCACCCACCCACCCACCCACCCCCCCACCCCCCCACCCACCCACCCACCGTGTGATCGTGATGCCCTCCCGGCGAGGGAGAAGCCATCCCCCGCGCCATGCCAAAGTCTCCGATCTTCAGCTCGCACGTCTCGTTCACCAGCAGGTTCGAAGGCTTCAGGTCTCTGTGCAGGACCCGTGCCGAGTGCACGAACTTGAGGCCTCGCAGCAGCTGGTACAGGAAGTATCGCACGTGCTCCGGGCTCAGCGGCTGCGACGAGTGAATGATCTGGTGAAGGTCGCTCTCCATGAGATCCAGCACCACGTAGCTAACGGAGACACGCGGGGAGAGACACGTGGGGTTAGGTGGAGACACGTGGGGTTAGGTGGAGACACGGGGGGACACGGGGAGACACGGGGAGACACGGGGAGACACGGGAAGACACGGGGAGACACGGGGAGACACGGGGAGACACGGGGAGACGCGGGGAGACACGGGGAGACACGGGGAGACACGGGGAGACACGGGGGGACACAGGGAGACACGGGGAGACACGGGGAGAGACGGGGGGACACGGGGAGACACGGGGGGACACGGGGGGACACGGGGAGACACGGGGAGTTAGGTGGATGATCTGGTGAAGGTCGCTCTCCATGAGATCCAGCACCACGTAGCTAACGGAGACACGCGGGGAGAGACACGTGGGGTTAGGTGGAGACACGTGGGGTTAGGTGGAGACACGGGGAGACACGGGGAGACGCGGGGAGACGCGGGGAGACACGGGGAGACACGGGGAGACACGGGGAGACACGGGGAGACACGGGGGGACACGGGGAGAGACACGTGGGGTTAGGTGGAGACACGGGGAGACACGGGGAGAGAGAGACACGGGGAGAGAGAGACACGGGGAGAGAGAGACACGGGGAGAGAGAGACACGGGGAGAGAGAGACACGGGGAGAGAGAGACACGGGGAGAGAGAGACACGGGGAGAGAGAGACACGGGGAGAGAGAGACACGGGGAGAGAGAGACACGGGGAGAGAGAGACACGGGGAGAGAGAGACACGGGGAGAGAGAGACACGGGGAGAGAGAGACACGGGGAGAGAGACACGGGGGGAGAGAGACACGGGGAGAGAGAGACACGGGGAGAGAGAGACACGGGGAGAGAGAGACACGGGGTGAGAGAGACACGGGGTGAGAGAGACACGGGGAGAGAGAGACACGGGGAGAGAGAGACACGGGGAGAGAGAGACACGGGGAGAGAGACACGGGGAGAGAGACACGGGGAGAGAGACACGGGGAGAGAGACACGGGGAGAGAGACACGGGGAGAGAGACACGGGGAGAGAGAGACACGGGGAGAGAGACACGGGGAGAGAGAGACACAGGGAGAGAGAGACACGGGGAGAGAGACACGGGGAGAGAGACACGGGGTGAGAGAGACACGGGGTGAGAGAGACACGGGGAGAGAGAGACACGGGGTGAGAGAGACACGGGGAGAGAGACACGGGGAGAGAGACACGGGGTGAGAGAGACACGGGGAGAGAGACACGGGGAGAGAGACACGGGGAGAGAGACACGGGGGGAGAGAGACACGGGGAGAGAGACACGGGGGGAGAGAGACACGGGGAGAGAGACACGGGGGGAGAGAGACACGGGGAGAGAGACACGGGGTGATAGAGACACGGGGTGAGAGACACGGGGAGAGAGAGACACGGGGAGAGAGAGACACGGGGAGAGAGAGACACGGGGAGAGAGACACGGGGTGAGAGAGACACGGGGTGAGAGAGACACGGGGAGAGAGACACGGGGTGAGAGAGACACGGGGTGAGAGAGACACGGGGAGAGAGAGACACGGGGAGAGAGACACGGGGAGAGAGAGACACGGGGTGAGAGAGACACGGGGAGAGAGACACGGGGTGAGAGAGACACGGGGTGAGAGAGACACGGGGAGAGAGAGACACGGGGAGAGAGACACGGGGAGAGAGAGACACGGGGTGAGAGAGACACGGGGTGAGAGACACGGGGAGAGAGAGACACGGGGAGAGAGACACGGGGAGAGAGAGACACGGGGTGAGAGAGACACGGGGTGAGAGAGACACGGGGTGAGAGAGACACGGGGAGAGAGAGACACGGGGAGAGAGAGACACGGGGAGAGAGAGACACGGGGAGAGAGACACGGGAAGAGAGAGAGACACGGGGAGAAAGACACGGGGTGAGAGACACGGGGTGAGAGAGACACGGGGAGAGAGAGACACGGGGAGAGAGACACGGGGAGAGAGAGACACGGGGAGAGAGACACGGGGAGAGAGACACGGGAAGAGAGAGAGACACGGGGAGAGAGACATGGGGTGAGAGAGACACGGGGAGAGAGAGACACGGGGAGAGAGAGACACGGGGAGAGAGAGACACGGGGAGAGAGAGACACGGGGAGAGAGCTGGTGGTGCTTGTGTTGGTGGTGGTGATGATGATGATGGTGGTGGTGATGGTGGTGATGGTGGTGGTGGTGATGATGATGATGGTGGTGGTGATGGTGGTGATGGTGGTGGTGGTGATGATGATGATGGTGGTGGTGATGGTGGTGATGGTGGTGGTGGTGATGGTGGTGATGGTGGTGATGGTGATGGTGGTGATGGTGGTGATGGTGATGGTGGTGATGGTGGTGATGGTGGTGATGGTGGTGGTGGTGATGGTGGTGATGGTGGTGATGGTGGTGGTGATGGTGGTGATGGTGATGATGGTGGTGGTGATGGTGGTGATGGTGGTGGTGGTGATGATGATGATGGTGGTGGTGATGGTGGTGATGGTGGTGATGGTGGTGATGGTGGTGATGGTGGTGATGGTGGTGGTGGTGATGGTGGTGATGGTGGTGATGGTGATGGTGGTGATGGTGGTGATGGTGATGGTGGTGATGGTGGTGGTGATGGTGGTGATGGTGGTGGTGGTGATGGTGGTGATGGTGGTGATGGTGGTGATGGTGATGGTGGTGGTGGTGATGGTGGTGATGGTGGTGATGGTGGTGATGGTGGTGATGGTGGTGATGGTGGTGATGGTGGTGATGGTGATGGTGGTGGTGATGGTGGTGATGGTGGTGGTGGTGATGGTGGTGATGGTGGTGATGGTGGTGATGGTGGTGATGGTGGTGATGGTGATGGTGATGGTGGTGATGGTGGTGATGGTGCTGGTGGTGGTGATGATGATGATGGTGGTGATGGTGGTGATGGTGGTGATGGTGGTGATGGTGGTGATGGTGGTGATGGTGATGGTGGTGATGGTGGTGATGGTGGTGATGGTGGTGATGGTGATGGTGGTGATGGTGGTGATGGTGGTGATGGTGGTGGTGGTGGTGGTGATGGTGGTGATGGTGGTGATGGTGGTGGTGATGGTGGTGATGGTGGTGGTGGTGATGGTGATGGTGGTGATGGTGGTGATGGTGGTGGTGATGGTGGTGGTGGTGGTGATGGTGGTGGTGGTGGTGATGGTGGTGATGGTGGTGGTGGTGGTGGTGATGGTGGTGATGGTGGTGATGGTGGTGATGGTGGTGGTGGTAGTGGTGATGGTGGTGATGGTGGTGGTGGTAGTGGTGATGGTGGTGATGGTGGTGATGGTGGTGATGGTGGTGATGGTGGTGATGGTGGTGGCACTCACACATCCTTGAAGTGGAGGCTGTCTGCGGGCAGGAGGAGGTCCCTGATGGCGATGATGTTGTCATGGTAGTGGTGATGGTGGTGATGGTGGTGATGGTGGTGGTGGTGGTGATGGTGGTGATGGTGGTGATGGTGGTGGTGGTAGTGGTGATGGTGGTGATGGTGGTGGTGGTAGTGGTGATGGTGGTGATGGTGGTGATGGTGGTGATGGTGGTGATGGTGGTGATGGTGGTGGCACTCACACATCCTTGAAGTGGAGGCTGTCTGCGGGCAGGAGGAGGTCCCTGATGGCGATGATGTTGTCATGGTAGTGGTGATGGTGGTGATGGTGGTGGTGATGGTGGTGATGGTGGTGGTGATGGTGGTGGTGGTAGTGGTGGTGATGGTGGTGATGGTGGTGATGGTGATGACACTCACACATCCTTGAAGTGAAGGCTGTCTGCGGGCAGGAGGAGGTCCCTGATGGCGATGACGTTGTCATGGTAGTGGTGATGGTGGTGATGGTGGTGGTGGTAGTGGTGATGGTGGTGATGGTGGTGATGGTGGTGATGGTGGTGGTGGCACTCACACATCCTTGAAGTGGAGGCTGTCTGCGGGCAGGAGGAGGTCCCTGATGGCGATGATGTTGTCATGGTAGTGGTGATGGTGGTGATGGTGGTGGTGATGGTGGTGATGGTGGTGGTGGTGACACTCACACATCCTTGAAGTGGAGGCTGTCTGCGGGCAGGAGGAGGTCCCTGATGGCGATGATGTTGTCATGGTAGTGGTGATGGTGGTGATGGTGGTGGTGATGGTGGTGATGGTGGTGGTGGTGACACTCACACATCCTTGAAGTGGAGGCTGTCTGCGGGCAGGAGGAGGTCCCTGATGGCGATGACGTTGTCATGCTGGAAGTGTAGCAGCACCTTGAGTTCGCGCAGCGTGCGCTTGGCCGTCGTGGTGACGTCGAATGCGCTCGGGATCTTCTTGATGGCCACGCGCGCACCTATACACACACACGCAGTCACACACACACAGTGACACACACAGTGACACACACTGACACACACACACAGTGACACACACACACACATACACACACAAACACACGCAGTCACACACACAGAGAGAGACACACAGTGACACACACAGTGACACACACACACACACACAGACACATACACAGTGACACACACAGTGACACACACACAGTGACACACACACACACACAGCGACACACACACACAGAGAGACACACACACATACACAGTGACACACACACACACACACAGACACATACACAGTGACGCACACAGTGACACACACACAGTGACACACACACACACACAGTGACACACACACACAGAGAGACACACACACATACACAGTGACACACACACACACACACAGACACACACACAGTGACACACACAGTGACACACACACAGTGACACACACACACACACAGTGACACACACACACAGAGAGACACACACACATACACAGTGACACACACACACACACACAGTGACACACACAGTGACACACACACAGTGACACACAGTGACACACACACAGACACATACACACACAGTCACACATACACACACACACACAGTGACACACACACACACAGACACACACACACACAGACACATACACACACAGTCATACATAGTTATACACAGTGACATACACACAGACACACACACACAGACACACACACGCAGACACACACACGCAGACACACACACACAGTCATACACACACACACAGTCATACATAGTTATACACAGTGACATACACACAGACACACACACAGACACACACACGCAGACACACACACGCAGACACACACAGACACACACACACAGTCATACACACACACACAGTCATACATAGTTATACACAGTGACATACACACAGACACACACACACAGTCATACACACACACGCAGACACACACACGCAGACACACACACACAGTCATACACACACACACAGTCATACATAGTTATACACAGTGACATACACACAGACACACACACAGACACACACACGCAGACACACACACGCAGACACACACAGACACACACACACAGTCATACACACACACACAGTCATACATAGTTATACACAGTGACATACACACAGACACACACACGCAGACACACACACGCAGCCACACACACACAGACACACACACACACACACACAGACACACACACACAGTCATACACACAGACATACACACACACAGTCATACATAGTTATACACATAGACACACATACATACAGAGTGACACACACACAGTCATACATAGTTATACAGACACAGTGACACACACAGACACACAGACACACACACACAGTCATACAGAGAGACACACACACACATACAGACACACCCACACAGTCATACAAACACACACACACACACAGTCATACAAACACACACACACACACAGTCATACAAACACACACACACACACACATGCAGACACACCCACACAGTCATACAGTCATACAAACACACACACACACACAGTCATACATACACACACACACACACAGTCATACAAACACACACACACACACACATACAGACACACCCACACAGTCACACAGTCATACAGTCATACAAACACACACACACACACATACAGACACACCCACACAGTCACACAGTCATACAAACACACACACACACACAGTCCTACATACACACACACACAGTCATACAGTCATACAAACACACACACACACACACAGTCATACAGAGAGACACACACACACATACAGACACACCCACACAGTCATACAGTCATACAAACACACACACACACAGTCATACAGAGAGACACACACAGTCATACAGTCATACAAACACACACACACACACACAGTCACACAGTCATACAGTCATACAAACACACACACACACACACAGTCACACAGTCATACAGTCATACAGAGAGACACACACACACACATACAGACACACCCACACAGTCATACAGTCATACAAACACACACACACACAGTCATACAGAGAGACACACACAGTCATACAGTCATACAAACACACACACACACACACAGTCACACAGTCATACAGTCATACAAACACACACACACACACATACAGACACACACACACAGTCATACAGAGAGACACAAACACAGTCATACAGTCACACAGTCATACACACACACACACACACAGTCATACAGACACACACACACAGTCACACAGTCATACAAACACACACACACACATATACAGACACACACACACAGTCATACAGTCATACAAACACACACACACACACAGTCATACAAACACACACACACACACAGTCATACAGACACACACACACAGTCATACAGTCATACAAACACACACACACACACATACAGACACACACACACAGTCATACAGAGAGACACACACACAGTCATACACACACACAGTCATACACACACACACACACACAGTCATACAGACACACACACACAGTCACACAGTCATACAAACACACACACACACATATACAGACACACACACACAGTCATACAGTCATACAAACACACACACACACACAGTCATACAAACACACACACACACACAGTCATACAGACACACACACACAGTCATACAGTCATACAAACACACACACACACACATACAGACACACCCACACAGTCATACAGTCATACAAACACACACACACACACAGTCATACAAACACACACACACACACACAGTCATACAAACACACACACACACACACATACAGACACACCCACACAGTCATACAGTCATACAAACACACACACACACACAGTCCTACATACACACACACACACACACAGTCATACAAACACACACACACACACACATACAGACACACCCACACAGTCACACAGTCATACAGTCATACAAACACACACACACACACATACAGACACACCCACACAGTCATACAGTCATACAAACACACACACACACACAGTCATACAAACACACACACACACACACAGTCATACAAACACACACACACACACACATACAGACACACCCACACAGTCATACAGTCATACAAACACACACACACACACAGTCATACAGACACACACACACACACATACAGTCATACAAACACACACACACACACAGTCATACAGACACACACACACACACATACAGTCATACAAACACACACACACACACAGTCATACAGACACACACACACAGTCATACAGTCATACAAACACACACACACACACACAGTCATACAGACACACACACACACACATACAGTCATACAAACACACACACACACACACAGTCATACAGACACACACACATACAGTCATACAAACACACACACACACACACAGTCATACAGACACACACACACAGTCATACAGTCATACAAACACACACACACACACACAGTCATACAGACACACACACACACACACAGTCATACAAACACACACACACAGGCATACAGAGAGACACACACACACACACACATACAGACACACCCACACAGTCATACAGTCATACAAACACACACACACACACACAGTCATACAGACACACACACACACACATACAGTCATACAAACACACACACACACACACAGTCATACAGACACACACACACAGTCATACAGTCATACAAACACACACACACACACAGTCATACAGACACACACACACACACAGTCATACAAACACACACACACACACAGTCATACAAACACACACACACACACAGTCATACAAACACACACACACACATACAGACACACACACACAGTCACACAGTCATACAGTCATACAAACACACACACACACACATACAGACACACACACACAGTCATACAAACACACACACACACACATACAGACACACCCACACAGTCATACAGTCATACAAACACACACACACACACACAGTCATACAGACACACACACACACATACAGACACACCCACACAGTCACACAGTCATACAGTCATACAAACACACACACACACACATACAGACACACACACACAGTCATACAGTCATACAAACACACACACACACACAGTCATACAAACACACACACACACACATACAGTCATACAAACACACACACACACACACAGTCATACACACACACAGTCATACAGAGAGACACACACACAGTCATACAGACACACACACAGTCATACAGTC
>NC_136343.1:5666151-5671151 GCF_964198595.1 Lampetra fluviatilis | reverse complement strand
TGTGTATGTATGACTGTGTGTGTGTCACTGTGTGTACATGTGCGTGTGTGTATGTATGACTGTATGACTGTGCGTGTGTGTGTACCTGTGTGTGCGTGTGTACCTGTGTGTGTGTGTGTACCTGCGTGTGTGTATGTATGACTGTATGACTGCGCGTGTGTGTGCGTGTGTACCTGTGTGTGTACCTGTGCGTGTGTGTGTGTGTCTGTGTGTGCGTGTCTGTGTGTGCGTGTGTGCGTGTGTGTGTGTGTACCTGTGCGTGTGTGCGTGTGTGCGTGTGTACCTGTGTGTGTGTGTGCGTGTGTGTGCGTGCGTGTGTGCGTGTGTGTGTGTACCTGTGTGTGTGTGTGTGTGTGTGCGTGTGCGTGTGTGTGTGTGCATGTGTGTGTGTGTGCGTACCTGTGCGTGTGTGCCGGGCCGCACACACCACCCCGTATGCCCCGGTGCCGATGGTGTCCAGCACCGTGTACGAGTCGCCCACGTGGAACGTGACGTCCAGAGCACGCGACCTCAACACGGACAGCGGTGAAACCTCCCTTGTGACACACACACACACAGTGACACACACACACACACAGTGACACACACACACACACAGTGACACACACACAGTGACACACACACACAGTGACACACACACACAGTGACACACACACACAGTGACACACACACAGTGACACACACACACACAGTGACACACACACACACACAGTGACACACACACAGTGACACACACACACACAGTGACACACACACACACAGTGACACACACACAGTGACACACACACACACAGTGACACACACACAGTGACACACACACACACACAGTGACACACACACAGTGACACACACACACACAGTGACACACACACAGTGACACACACACAGTGACACACACACAGTGACACACACACAGTGACACACACACACAGGGACACACACAGTGACACACACAGTGACACACACACAGTGACACACACACACACAGTGACACACACACACACAGTGACACACACAGTGACACACACACAGTGACACACACACACACAGTGACACACACACAGTGACACACACACAGTGACACACACACAGTGACACACACACACAGGGACACACACAGTGACACACACAGTGACACACACACAGTGACACACACACACACAGTGACACACACACACACAGTGACACACACAGTGACACACACACAGTGACACACACACAGTGACACACACACAGTGACACACACACAGTGACACACACACAGTGACACACACACACAGGGACACACACAGTGACACACACAGTGACACACACACAGTGACACACACACACACAGTGACACACACACACACAGTGACACACACAGTGACACACACACAGTGACACACACACACACAGTGACACACACACAGTGACACACACACAGTGACACACACACAGTGACACACACACAGTGACACACACACACAGGGACACACACAGTGACACACACAGTGACACACACACAGTGACACACACACACACAGTGACACACACACACACAGTGACACACACAGTGACACACACACAGTGACACACACACACACAGTGACACACACAGTGACACACACACACACAGTGACACACACACACACAGTGACACACACACACAGTGACACACACACACAGTGACACACACACACAGTGACACACACACACACAGTGACACACACACAGTGACACACACACACACAGTGACACACACACACAGTGACACACACACACAGTGACACACACACAGTGACACACACACAGTGACACACACACACACAGTGACACACACACACACAGTGACACACACACACACACAGTGACACACACACACACACACAGTGACACACACACACAGTGACACACACACACAGTGACACACACACACACACAGTGACACACACACAGTGACACACACACACAGTGACACACACACACACAGTGACACACACACACACAGTGACACACACACACAGTGACACACACACAGTGACACACACACACACAGTGACACACACACACACAGTGACACACACACACACAGTGACACACACACAGTGACACACACACACACACACAGTGACACACACAGTGACACACACAGTGACACACACACACACAGTGACACACACACACAGTGACACACACACACAGTGACACACACACACACAGTGACACACACAGTGACACACACACACACAGTGACACACACACACACAGTGACACACACACAGTGACACACACACAGTGACACACACAGTGACACACACAGTGACACACACAGTGACACACACAGTGTGACACACACAGTGTGACACACACAGAGTGACACACACACAGTGTGACACACACACACACACAGTGACACACAGTGACACACACAGTGTGACACACACACACACAGTGACACACAGTGACACACACACAGTGACACACACACACAGTGACACACACACAGTGACACACACAGTGTGACACACACAGTGACACACACACACACAGTGACACACACACACAGTGACACACACACAGTGACACACACACACACAGTGACACACACACACACAGTGACACACACACACACAGTGACACACACACACACACAGTGACACACACACACAGTGACACACACACACAGTGACACACACACACAGTGACACACACACACACAGTGACACACACACACAGTGACACACACACACCGTGACACACACACAGTGACACACACACAGTGACACACACACAGTGACACACACACACAGTGACACACACAGTGACACACACACAGTGACACACACACAGTGACACACACAGTGACACACACAGTGACACACACACACAGTGACACACACACACAGTGACACACACACACAGTGACACACACACAGTGACACACACACTCACAGTGACACACACAGTGACACACACACAGTGACACACACACAGTGACACACACACAGTCACACGGACAGACACACGCACGCACACACAGACAAAGCTCCCCCGTGTAGCCTCTTGTATTTTTTAGGCTGAACATACCTAGAGGGACGAGGCAAAGGCTTCACCCCATCACCATCACCGCCATCACCGCCATCACCACCATCACCACCATCACCACCACCCCCTTTGTCCAGCACTCTGGCAATCCCCTGAACATCACCAACATCAACAACATCATCAACATCACCATCATCAACATCATCAACATCATCATCAACATCATTATCAACAACATCATCATCAACATCACCATCATCAACATCATCAACATCATCATCAACATCATTATCAACAACATCATCATCAACATCACCATCATCAACATCACCATCATCAACATCATCAACAACATCAACATCATCATCATCAACATCACCATCATCAACATCAACATCATCAACATCATCAACAACATCAACATCATCATCATCAACATCACCAACATCACCATCACCACCATCATCATCAACATCATCATCATCATCAACATCATCATCACCATCACCATCATCAACATCATCAACATCATCAACATCATCATCACCATCATCACCATCATCAACATCATCAACATCATCAACATCATCATCACCAACATCACCATCATCATCACCAACATGAATATCAACATCACCATCATCAACATCACCACCATCATCAACATCACCATCATGAACATCATCAACATGAATATCAACATCACCATCATCAACATCATCATCAACATCATCATCATCAACATCACCACCAACACCACGATCATCAGCATCACCATCATCAACATCATCAACATCATCATCAACATCATCATCATCATCAACATCACCACCAACATCAACATCATCACCAACATCACCATCATCAACATCATCAACATCACCACCATCATCAACATCATCACTACCATTACCATCATCAACATCACCAACATCACCATTACCATCATCAACATCATCACCAACATCAACATGGTGAGTGAGTGGTGAGTGTGAGTGAGTAGTAAGTGAGTGAGTGGTGAGTGAGTGGTAAGTGTGTAAGTGAGTGAGTGAGTGGTGAGTGAGTGGTGAGTGGTGAGTGAGTGGTAAGTGTGTAAGTGAGTAAGTGAGTGAGTGGTGAGTGAGTGGTGAGTGTGAGTGAGTGGTAAGTGTGTAAGTGGTGAGTGAGTAGTAAGTGTGTAAGTGGTGAGTGAGTGGTAAGTGTGTAAGTGAGTGAGTGAGTGAGTGGTGAGTGAGTGGTGAGTGTGAGTGAGTGGTAAGTGTGTAAGTGGTGAGTGAGTAGTAAGTGTGTAAGTGAGTAAGTGAGTGAGTGGTGAGTGAGTGGTGAGTGTGAGTGAGTGGTAAGTGTGTAAGTGGTGAGTGAGTGGTAAGTGTGTAAGTGAGTGAGTGTGAGTAAGTGAGTGAGTGGTGAGTGTGAGTGAGTGGTAAGTGTGTAAGTGGTGAGTAAGTGTGTAAGTGGTGAGTAAGTGTGTAAGTGGTGAGTAAGTGTGTAAGTGGTGAGTAAGTGTGTAAGTGAGTGAGTGGTGAGTGAGTGGTGAGCACCTTTGCTGCTCTGTGGGCCTCAGAGTGGAGCTCTCGCTCCGAACCAAAACCACCGCAACGCTGCATGACTCAGAAGCCTTCGTCAACAACAACAACAATAAACAACAACAACAATAATAAACAACAACAACAACAACAATAATAAACAACAACAAACACCACCACCACTTCTCGTGGTGTTAAAAAAAGTTAACATTTCGTATTTCTTTAGTTAGCGACGAAACAAAATACCTTCCTCCCCACCCCCCGAACAATACTGACGTATTCGTTAGTCTCTGCTGAAATTAGTAACTGGTTAAATATATCGATTATACATTTATATTTCTTTTTTAAATGTATCGGTGTCGAAAAGATAAGGCCGCACACGCGACCACGGTCTCGCCTGGAAGCCTTGCCCGGGAAGGGGTCAAGGCGCCCGCAGGAGGGAGAAGA
>NC_136343.1:5651151-5661151 GCF_964198595.1 Lampetra fluviatilis | reverse complement strand
ACCGAGTGAGTGACTGGGTGAGTGACTTGGTGAGTGGCTGAGTGAGTGAGTGGCTGAGTGAGTGAGTGACTGAGTGACCGAGTGAGTGACTGGGTGAGTGACTTGGTGAGTGACTGAGTGAGTGGGTGAGTGGCTGGGTAAGTGACTTGGTGAGTGACTGAGTGGGTGAGTGGGTGAGTGACTGAGTGACTGAGTGGGTGAGTGGGTGGGTGGGTGAGTGAGTGGGTGGGTGACTGGGTGAGTGACTGAGTGGGTGAGTGGGTGGGTGAGTGGCTGGGTAAGTGACTTGGTGAGTGACTGAGTGGGTGAGTGAGTGGGTGAGTGAGTGGGTGAGTGGCTGAGTGAGTAGCTGGGTGAGTGGGTGAGTGAGTGAGTGGATGAGTGGGTGAGTGAGTGGGTGAGTGGGTGAGTGGGTGAGTGACTGGGTGAGTGGGTGAGTGGGTGAGTGGGTGGGTGAGTGGGTGAGTGGGTGAGTGGGTGAGTGGGTGGGTGGGTGAGTGGGTGAGTGAGTGGGTGAGTGGGTGAGTGGGTGGGTGAGTGGGTGAGTGAGTGGGTGGGTGGGTGGGTGACTGGGTGAGTGGGTGAGTGGGTGAGTGGGTGGGTGAGTGACTGAGTGGGTGGGTGACTGAGTGGGTGAGTGAGTGGGTGACTTGGTGAGTGAGTGACTGGGTGAGTGGGTGGGTGAGTGACTGAGTGAGTGGGTGACTGAGTGGGTGACTGGGTGGGTGACTGGGTGGGTGAGTAAGTGACTGAGTGGGTGACTGGGTGGGTACCTGACGAAACTTTCCGTCACTCTGCGGATGGCCTTCTGTTTGCGTGTGCGGTGCTTGATAGACGCCTCGTTGGGTGAGTGAGTGGGTGGGTGAGTGGCTGGGTGAGTGGGTGAGTGACTGGGTGAGTGACTGGGTGAGTGAATGAGTGGCTGAGTGATTGAGTGAGTGATTTGGTGAGTGGCTGGGTGAGTGAGTGACTGGGTGAGTGAGTGGCTGGGTGAGTGA
Organism: Lampetra fluviatilis; assembly: GCF_964198595.1. NCBI lineage: Eukaryota > Metazoa > Chordata > Hyperoartia > Petromyzontiformes > Petromyzontidae > Lampetra > Lampetra fluviatilis. The sequence goes on along the minus strand of NC_136343.1, from coordinate 5,660,153 downwards.
TTTGGTGAGTGGGTGAGTGAGTGGGTGAGTGGGTGAGTGGGTGGGTGGGTGAGTATGTGGGTGAGTGAGTGGGTGAGTGGGTGAGTGGCTGGGTGAGTAGCTGGGTGAGTGGGTGAGTGGGTGAGTAGCTGGGTGAGTGACTGAGTGGGTGACTGGGTGACTGAGTGACTGGGTGAGTGGGTGAGTAGCTGGGTGAGTGGGTGGGTGAGTGATTTGGTGATTGACTTGGTGAGTGAGTGACTGGGTGAGTGGGTGAGTAGCTGGGTGGGTGAGTGGGTGAGTGACTGAGTGGGTGACTGAGTGGGTGAGTGGGTGGGTGAGTGGGTGGGTACCTGACGAAACTTTCCGTCACTCTGCGGATGGCCTCCTGTTTGCGTGTGCGGTGCTTGATGGACGCCTCGTAGGGTGAGTGAGTGGGTGGGTGAGTGGCTGGGTGAGTGGGTGAGTGACTGGGTGAGTGAGTGGCTGGGTGAGTGATTTGGTGAGTGGGTGAGTGAGTGGGTGAGTGGGTGGGTGGGTGAGTATGTGGGTGAGTGGGTGAGTGGCTGGGTGAGTGGCTGGGTGAGTAGCTGGGTGAGTGGGTGAGTGGGTGAGTAGCTGGGTGAGTGACTGAGTGGGTGACTGGGTGAGTGACTGAGTGACTGGGTGAGTGGGTGAGTAGCTGGGTGAGTGGGTGGGTGAGTGATTTGGTGAGTGACTTGGTGAGTGAGTGACTGGGTGAGTGAGTGGGTGAGTGGGTGGGTGAGTGGGTGAGTGACTGGGTGGGTGAGTGGGTGGGTGAGTAGCTGGGTGAGTGGGTGAGTGGGTGAGTGAGTGAGTGAGTGACTGGGTGGGTGAGTGGGTGGGTGAGTGAGTGACTGGGTGGGTGAGTGGGTGGGTGAGTGAGTGGGTGGGTGAGTGAGTGAGTGGGTGAGTGAGTGAGTGGGTGGGTGAGTGAGTGAGTGGGTGAGTGAGTGAGTGAGTGGGTGGGTGAGTGAGTGGGTGAGTGGGTGAGTGAGTGGGTGGGTGAGTGAGTGAGTGGGTGAGTGAGTGGGTGAGTGGCTGGGTGAGTGGGTGGGTGAGTGGGTGGGTGAGTGAGTGGGTGGGTGAGTGAGTGGGTGAGTGAGTGAGTGGGTGAGTGAGTGGGTGAGTGGCTGGGTGAGTGGGTGGGTGAGTGGGTGGGTGAGTGAGTGACTGGGTGAGTGGGTGGGTGAGTGGGTGAGTGACTGGGTGGGTGAGTGGGTGGGTGACTTGGTGAGTGACTGGGTGGGTGACTGGGTGGGTACCTGACGAAACTTTCCGTCACTCTGCGGATGGCCTCCTGTTTGCGTGTGCGGTGCTTGATGGACGCCTCGTTGGGTGAGTGAGTGGGTGGGTGAGTGGCTGGGTGAGTGGGTGAGTGACTGGGTGAGTGAGTGGCTGGGTGAGTGATTTGGTGAGTGGGTGAGTGAGTGGGTGAGTGGGTGGGTGGGTGAGTATGTGGGTGAGTGGGTGAGTGGCTGGGTGAGTGGCTGGGTGAGTAGCTGGGTGAGTGGGTGAGTGGGTGAGTAGCTGGGTGAGTGACTGAGTGGGTGACTGGGTGAGTGACTGAGTGACTGGGTGAGTGGGTGAGTAGCTGGGTGAGTGGGTGGGTGAGTGATTTGGTGAGTGACTTGGTGAGTGAGTGACTGGGTGAGTGAGTGACTGGGTGGGTGAGTGGGTGGGTGAGTGAGTGACTGGGTGGGTGGGTGAGTGACTGAGTGAGTAGCTGGGTGAGTGGGTGGGTGAGTGATTTGGTGAGTGACTTGGTGAGTGAGTGACTGGGTGAGTGAGTGAGTGACTGGGTGGGTGAGTGGGTGGGTGAGTGAGTGAGTGACTGAGTGGGTGAGTAGCTGGGTGGGTACCTGACAAAACTTTCTGTCACTCTGCGGATGGCCTCCTGTTTGCGTGTGCGGTGCTTGATGGACGCCTCGTTGGCCATGCGGTGACCCAACGTCTCTCTCCGCGTGGGTCCAGGCATCTACAACATCATCAACATCAACATCAACAACATCATCACTAACATCATCATCAACATCTACAACATCAACAACATCAACAACATCAACAACATCATCACTAACATCATCATCAACATCATCATCATCAACATCATCATCAACATCATCAACATCAACAACATCAACAACATCAACAACATCAACAACATCAACATCAACAATATCAACATCACCATCATCATCATCACTAACATCATCATCAACAATATCACCATCAACAACATCAACATCATCAACATCACCATCAACATCATCACTAACATCATCATCAACATCAACAATAACATCAACATCACCATCAACAACATCATCAACATCACTAACAACATCATCGTCAACAACATCATCACTAACATCAACATCAACGACATCATCAACAACATCATCACTAACATCACCCCATCAACATCATCACCATCACCACCATCAACAGCTTTGTCTCTGTGTGGGTGCTGCCACTAGCAGCACTTGCCCCTACAGCCCTGCTAGAGGCTACCTGGGGCAGCTTTGTCTGTGTGTGTGGTGTGTGTAGTACATAGACACTGCTGCCACTAACAGCACTTGCCCCTACAGCCCTGCTAGAGGCTACCTGGGGCAGCTTTGTCTGTGTGTGTGGTGTGTGTAGTACATAGACACTGCTGCCACTAACAGCACTTGCCCCTACAGCCCTGCTAGAGGCTACCTGGGGCAGCTTTGTCTGTGTGTGGTGTGTGTAGTACATAGACACTGCTGCCACTAACAGCACTTGCCCCTACAGCCCTGCTAGAGGCTACCTGGGGCAGCTTTGTCTGTGTGTGTGGTGTGTGTAGTACATAGACACTGCTGCCACTAACAGCACTTGCCCCTACAGCCCTGCTAGAGGCTACCTGGGGCAGCTTTGTCTGTGTGTGTGGTGTGTGTAGTACATAGACACTGCTGCCACTAGCAGCACTTGCCCCTACAGCCCTGCTAGAGGCTACCTGGGGCAGCTTTGTCTGTGTGTGTGGTGTGTGCAGTACGTAGACACTGCTGCCACTAGCAGCACTTGCCCCTACAGCCCTGCTAGAGGCTACCTGGGGGCAGCTTTGTCTGTGTGTGGTGTGTGTAGTACATAGACACTGCTGCCACTAGCAGCACTTGCCCCTACAGCCCTGCTAGAGGCTACCTGGGGCAGCTTTGTCTGTGTGTGTGGTGTGTGTAGTACATAGACACTGCTGCCACTAGCAGCACTTGCCCCTACAGCCCTGCTGGAGGCTACCTGGGGGAGCTTTGTCTGTGTGTGTGGTGTGTGTAGTACACAGACACTGCTGCCGCTAGCAGCACTTGCCCCTACAGCCCTGCTAGAGGCTACCTGGGGGAGCTTTGTCTGTGTGCGTGGTGTGTGTAGTACACAGACACTGCTGCCACTAGCAGCACTTGCCCCTACAGCCCTGCTAGAGGCTACCTGGGGTAGCTTTGTCTGTGTGTGTGGTGTGTGTAGTACATAGACACTGCTGCCACTAGCAGCACTTGCCCCTACAGCCCTGCTAGAGGCTACCTGGGGCAGCTTTGTCTGTGTGTGTGGTGTGTGTAGTACATAGACACTGCTGCTACTAGCAGCACTTGCCCCTACAGCCCTGCTAGAGGCTACCTGGGGCAGCTTTGTCTGTGTGTGTGGTGTGTGTAGTACATAGACACTGCTGCCGCTAGCAGCACTTGCCCCTACAGCCCTGCTAGAGGCTACACGGGGCAGCTTTGTCTGTGTGCGTGGTGTGTGTAGTACACAGACACTGCTGCCACTAGCAGCACTTGCCCCTACAGCCCTGCTAGAGGCTACACGGGGCAGCTTTGTCTGTGTGTGTGGTGTGTGTAGTACATAGACACTGCTGCCGCTAGCAGCACTTGCCCCTACAGCCCTGCTAGAGGCTACACGGGGCAGCTTTGTCTGTGTGTGTGGGTGTGTGTAGTACACAGACACTGCTGCCACTAGCAGCACTTGCCCCTACAGCCCTGCTAGAGGCTACCTGGGGCAGCTTTGTCTATGTGTGTGGGTGCTGCCACTAGCAGCACTTGCCCCTACAGCCCTGCTAGAGGCTACCTGGGGCAGCTTTGTCTGTGTGTGTGGGTGTGTGTAGTACGTAGACACTGCTGCTACTAGCAGCACTTGCCCCTACAGCCCTGCTGGAGGCTACCTGGGGTAGCTTTGTCTGTGTGTGGTGTGTATAGTACATAGACACTGCTGCCGCTAGCAGCACTTGCCCCTACAGCCCTGCTAGAGGCTACCTGGGGGCAGCTTTGTCTGTGTGCGTGGTGTGTGTAGTACACAGACACTGCTGCCGCTAGCAGCACTTGCCCCTACAGCCCTGCTAGAGGCTACCTGGGGGTAGCTTTGTCTGTGTGTGTGGTGTGTGTAGTACATAGACACTGTGTGTGTAGTACATAGACACTGCTGCCGCTAGCAGCACTTGCCCCTACAGCCCTGCTGGAGGCTACCTGGGGCAGCTTTGTCTGTGTGTGCGCACCTTGAATGCGGGAGCGGGCGTGCGGTCCAGGTGAGGCGAGTCGGGGCCGTCGACACGAAACGGGGTCCCCTCGACCTCGCCCCACGTGACCAGCGGAGACTCACTCATTCCTACACACACAGTGACACACACACACAGTGACACAGTGACACACAGTGACACACACACACAGTGACACACACACACAGTGACACACACAGTGACACAGTGACACACACACACACAGTGACACACACACACACACAGTGACACACACACACACAGTGACACAGTGACACACAGTGACACACACACACAGTGACACACACACACAGTGACACACACAGTGACACAGTGACACACAGTGACACACACACACAGTGACACACACACACAGTGACACACACAGTGACACAGTGACACACACACACACAGTGACACACACACACACACAGTGACACACACACACACAGTGACACACACACACACAGTGACACACAGACACAGTGACACACACACAGTGACACACACACACAGTGACACACACAGTGACACAGTGACACACACACACACAGTGACACACACACACACACAGTGACACACACACACACACAGTGACACAGTGACACACACAGTGACACAGTGACACACACACACACAGTGACACACACAGTGACACACACAGTGACACACACACAGTGAGACACACACAGTGACACACACAGTGACACACACAGTGACACACACAGTGACACACACAGTGACACACACACAGTGACACACACAGTGACACACACAGTGACACACACAGAGACACACACAGTGACACACACAGTGAGACACACACAGTGAGACACACACACACAGTGACACACACAGTGACACACACAGTGACACACACAGTGACACACACAGTGACACACACAGTGAGACACACACAGTGACACACACAGTGACACACACAGTGACACACACAGTGACACACACAGAGACACACACAGTGACACACACAGTGACACACACAGTGACACACACAGTGACACACACAGTGAGACACACACAGTGACACACACAGAGACACACACAGTGACACACACAGTGAGACACACACAGTGACACACACAGTGACACACACAGTGACACACACACAGTGAGACACACACAGTGACACAGTGACACACACAGTGAGACACACACAGTGAGACACACAGAGAGACAGTGAGACACACACAGTGACACAGTGACACACACACAGTGACACACACACAGTGACACACACACAGTGACACACACACAGTGACACACACACAGTGACACAGTGACACACACACAGTGACACACACACAGTGACACAGTGACACACACACAGTGACACAGTGACACACACACACAGTGACACACACACAGTGACACAGTGACACACACACAGTGACACACACACAGTGGCACAGTGACACACACACAGTGACACACACACAGTGGCACAGTGACACACACACAGTGACACACACACAGTGACACAGTGACACACACACAGTGACACAGTGACACACACACACAGTGACACACACACAGTGACACAGTGACACACACACAGTGACACACACACAGTGGCACAGTGACACACACACAGTGACACACACACAGTGACACAGTGACACACACACAGTGACACAGTGACACACACACACAGTGACACACACACAGTGACACAGTGACACACACACAGTGACACACACACAGTGACACAGTGACACACACACAGTGACACACACACAGTGGCACACACACAGTGACACAGTGACACACACACAGTGACACACACACAGTGACACACACACAGTGAGACACACACAGTGACACAGTGACACAGTGACACACACACACACAGTGACACACACACAGTGACACACACACAGTGAGACACACACAGTGAGACACACACAGTGACACACACACAGTGACACACACACAGTGACACACACACAGTGACACACACAGTGACACACACACAGTGACACACACACAGTGACACACACAGTGACACACACAGTGACACACACAGTGACACAGTGACACACACACAGTGACACACACAGTGACACACACACACAGTGACACACACACAGTGACACACACAGTGACACAGTGACACAGTGACACACACACACAGTGACACACACAGTGACACACACAGTGACACACACACAGTGACACACACACACACAGTGACAACAACAACAACAACAACCGCCATTCGCCACTAAGTGGCGGTGACGTCACCACGACGCTTGTGCCAGGTGACAGTGACACACACACAGTGACACACACACAGTGAGACACACACAGTGACAGACACACACAGTGACACACACACACAGTGACACACACAGTGACACACACACAGTGACACACACACAGTGACACACACACAGTGACACACACACACAGTGACACACACACACAGTGACACACACACACAGTGACACACACACAGTGACACACACACAGTGACACACACACACACAGCGACACACACACAGCGACACACACACAGCGACACACACAGTGACACACACACAGCGACACACACAGTGACACACACACAGTGACACACACAGTGACACACACAGTGACACACACAGTGACACACACAGTGAGACACACACACACAGTGACACACAGAGAGACACACACAGTGACACACACACAGTGACACACACACAGTGACACACACACAGTGACACACACACACAGTGACACACACACACAGTGACACACACACAGTGACACACACACACAGTGACACACACACAGTGACACACACACAGTGACACACACACAGTGACACACACACACACAGTGACACACACACAGTGACACACACACAGTGACACACACACAGTGACACACACACACAGTGACACACACACACAGTGACACACACAGTGACACACACACAGTGACACACACACAGTGACACACACACACAGTGACACACACACAGTGACACACACACACAGTGACACACACACAGTGACACACACACACACAGTGACACACACACACACAGTGACACACACACACAGTGACACACACAGTGACACACAGTGACACACACACACACAGTGACACACTCACACAGTGACACACACACACACAGTGACACACACACACACAGTGACACACTCACACAGTGACACACTCACACAGTGACACACACAGTGACACACACAGTGACATACACACAGTGACATACACACAGTGACACACACAGTGACACACACAGTGACACACACACACAGTGACACACACAGTGAGACACACACAGTGAGACACACACAGTGACACACACACACACAGTGACACACACACACACAGTGACACACACACAGTGACACACACACAGTGACACACACACAGTGACACACACACAGTGACACACACACAGTGACACACACACAGTGACACACACACAGTGACACACACACAGTGACACACACACAGTGACACACACACACAGTGACACACACACACACAGTGACACACACACACACACAGTGACACACACACACACACAGTGACACACTCACACAGTGACACACTCACACAGTGACACACACAGTGACACACACAGTGACACACACAGTGACACACACACACAGTGACACACACAGTGACACACACACACAGTGACACACACAGTGACACACACACACACAGTGACACACACACACAGTGACACACACAGTGACACACACACACACAGTGAGACACACACACACAGTGACACACACACACACAGTGACACACACAGTGACACAGTGACACACACACACACAGTGACACACACACACACAGTGACACACACACTCACACAGTGACACACACAGTGACACACACACACACAGTGACACACACAGTGACACACACACACAGTGACACACACAGTGACACACACAGTGACACACACACACAGTGACACACACAGTGACACACACAGTGACACACACACACACACAGTGACACACACACACACACAGTGACACACACACACACACAGTGACACACACACACACAGTGACACACACACACACAGTGACACACTCACACAGTGACACACACACAGTGACACACACACACACAGTGACACACTCACACACAGTGACACACACACAGTGACACACACACAGTGACACACACAGTGACACACACAGTGACACACACACACAGTGACACACACAGTGAGACACAGTGACACAGTGACACACAGTGACACACACACACACAGTGACACACACACACACAGTGACACACACAGACACACACAGTGACACACACAGTGACACACACACTCACACAGTGACACACACAGTGACACACACACACACACAGTGACACACACAGTGACACACACACACACAGTGACACACACAGTGACACACACACACACACAGTGACACACACAGTGACACACACAGTGACACACACACACACACAGTGACACACACACAGTGACACACAC
>NC_136343.1:5636151-5643651 GCF_964198595.1 Lampetra fluviatilis | reverse complement strand
ACACACACACACACAGGTACACACGTACACACACGCACACACACACGTACACTCACACACGCACACACACACGTACACACACACACACGTACACACACACACACACACGTACACACACACACACACGCACACACACACGTACACTCACACACGCACACACACACGTACACACACACACACGTACACACACACACACACACGTACACACACACACACACACGCACACACACACGTACACTCACACACGCACACACACACGTACACACACACGTACACACACGCACACACACGTACACACACACACGTACACACACACACACGTACACACACACACACGTACACACACACACACGTACACACACACACGTACACACGCACACACACACACGCACACACAGGTACACACACACACGTACACACACGCGTACACACACATGTACACACACACACACACACGTACACACACACACACACACACACGCACACGTACACACACACGTACACACACACACGTACACACACACACACGTACACACACACACACGTACACACACACACACACGCACACACACACGCACACGTACACACACACACACACGTACACACACACACACACACACACGCACACACACACACGCACACACACACACACGTACACACACACACACACTCACTGACCTGTGCCTGGTAGGCTGCGGCCTGCTGCAGGCTGTTGCGGTTGAGGGCGCGGCTGTACGGGTTGCCGTGGAGACGCGTGTTGCGGTGTGCGATCTCCCGCGCGGGCTGCGTGTCCGAGTCCTGCACAGAGATCGCTACACGCAGAGAGACAAGGTGAGACACGGTGAGACACAGAGACACACAGAGACACGGAGACACGGTGAGAGAGACACGGGGAGACACGGTGAGAGAGACAGAGAGAGACACGGTGAGAGAGACACGGTGAGACATGGTGAGAGAGACACGGGGAGAGAGACACGGTGAGAGAGACATGGTGAGAGAGAGAGACACGGTGAGACATGGTGAGAGAGACACAGGGAGAGAGACACAGAGATCGCTACACGCAGAGAGACACGGTGAGACACGGTGAGAGAGACACGGAGAGAGAGACACAGAGATCGCTACACACACAGAGACACGGAGACACGGTGAGACACAGAGACACACAGAGACACGGAGACACGGTGAGAGAGACACGGGGAGACACGGTGAGACACGGTGAGAGAGACACGGTGAGACACAGAGACACACAGAGACACGGAGACACGGTGAGAGAGACACGGGGAGACACGGTGAGACACGGTGAGAGAGACACGGTGAGACACAGAGACACACAGAGACACGGAGACACGGTGAGAGAGACACGGGGAGACACGGTGAGACACGGTGAGAGAGACAGAGAGAGACACGGTGAAAGAGACACGGTGAGAGAGACACGGGGAGAGAGACATGGTGAGAGAGAGAGACACGGTGAGACATGGTGAGAGAGACACAGGGAGAGAGACATGGTGAGAGAGAGAGACACGGTGAGACATGGTGAGAGAGACACAGGGAGTGAGACACGGTGAGAGAGAGACACGGTGAGAGAGAGACATGGTGAGAGAGACACGGTGAGAGAGACACGGGGAGAGAGACATGGTGAGAGAGAGAGACACGGTGAGACATGGTGAGAGAGACACAGGGAGAGAGACATGGTGAGAGAGAGAGACACGGTGAGACATGGTGAGAGAGACACAGGGAGTGAGACACGGTGAGAGAGAGACATGGTGAGAGAGACACGGAGAGACACAGAGACACACGGTGAGAGAGACACGGAGACACGGTGAGAGACACAGACACACGGTGAGACACAGAGAGACACAGAGAGACACACGGTGAGAGAGACACGTGTTGCGGTGTGCGATCTCCCGCGCGGGCTGCGTGTCCGAGTCCTGCACAGAGATCGCTACACGCAGAGAGACACGGTGAGACACGGTGAGACACGGACACAGAGACACGGTGCGACACGGTGAGAGAGAGAGAGACACGGTGAGACACGGTGAGAGAGAGACACGGGGAGACACGGAGAGACAGAGACACGGTGAGACACAGAGAGACACGGTGAGACACGGTGAGAGAGACACACAGACACACGGGGAGACACGGTGAGACACAGAGATCGCTACACACAGACACACGGGGAGACACGGTGAGACACGGTGAGACACGGTGAGACACAGAAACACGGTGAGACACGGTGAGACACGGAGAGAGAGACACAGAGATCGCTACACGCAGACAGACACGCGGTGAGACACGGTGAGACACGGGGAGAGAGAGACATGGAGACACGGTGAGAGAGACACAGTGAGACACGGGGAGACACGGTGAGGGAGAGACACACGGTGAGACACGGGGAGACACGGTGAGACACGCTGAGAGAGACACAGAGAGACACGGTGAGACACGGTGAGACACGGTGAGACAGAGACACGGACACAGAGACACGGTGAGACACGGTGAGAGAGACACAGAGAGACACGCGGAGACACGGTGAGACACGGTGAGACACGGAAAGAGACACGGGGAGACACGGGGTGAGAGAGACACAGAGACACGGTGAGAGAGACACGGAGAGACACGGGGAGACACAGAGAGACACGGTGAGACACGGTGAGGGACACGGGGAGACATGGGGAGACATGGGGAGACACAGAGAGACACGGTGAGAGAGACACGGTGAGACACAGAGAGACACGGGGAGAGACACGGGGAGAGACAAGGTGAGAGAGAGACACAGAGAGACACGGTGAGACACAGAGACACGGACACAGAGCCACGGGGAGCCACGGGGAGACACGGGGAGACACGGTGAGAGAGACACGCACACAGAGACACGGGGAGACACGGTGAGGGAGAGACACGGGGAGACACAGAGAGACACACGGTGAGAGAGACACGGTGAGAGAGACACGGTGAGACAGAGACATGGAGAGAGACACACGGTGAGACACAGAGAGAGACACGGGGAGAGAGACACGGGGAGAGAGAGACACGGGGAGACAGAGACACGGAGAGACACGGGGAGAGAGACACGGGGAGAGAGAGACACACAAAGGGACACGGGGAGACAGACACGGTGAGACACGGTGAGAGAGACACGGTGAGAGAGACACGGGGAGATAGACACGGAGAGAGACACGGACACATAAGGAGAAAGATAGTAGTGTATAGTGTATAATGTAGTGTATAGTGTAGTGTAGTAGTGTATAGTGTAGTGTATAGTGTAGTGTATAGTGTAGTGTATAGTGTATAATGTAGTGTATAGTGTAGTGTAGTAGTGTATAGTGTAGTGTATAGTGTAGTGTAGTAGTGTAGTGTAGTAGTGTGTAGTGTAGTAGTGTATAGTGTAGTGTAGTAGTGTATAGTGTAGTGTATAGTGTAGTGTATAGTGTAGTAGTGTAGTGTAGTAGTGTATAGTGTAGTGTAGTAGTGTATAGTGTAGTGTATAGTGTAGTGTATAGTGTAGTGTATAGTGTAGTGTATAGTGTAGTGTAGTAGTGTGTAGTGTAGTAGTGTATAGTGTAGTGTATAGTGTAGTGTATAGTGTAGTGTATAGTGTAGTGTATAGTGTAGTGTATAGTGTAGTGTAGTAGTGTATAGTGTAGTAGTGTATAGTGTAGTGTATAGTGTAGTGTATAGTGTAGTGTATAGTGTAGTGTAGTAGTGTATAGTGTAGTAGTGTATAGTGTAGTAGTGTATAGTGTAGTAGTGTATAGTGTAGTGTAGTAGTGTATAGTGTAGTAGTGTATAGTGTAGTGTATAGTGTAGTGTATAGTGTAGTGTATAGTGTAGTGTAGTGTATAGTGTAGTGTATAGTGTAGTGTATAGTGTAGTGTATAGTGTAGTGTATAGTGTAGTGTATAGTGTAGTGTATAGTGTAGTAGTGTATAGTGTAGTAGTGTATAGTGTAGTGTATAGTGTAGTGTATAGTGTAGTGTATAGTGTAGTGTATAGTGTAGTGTATAGTGTAGTAGTGTATAGTGTAGTGTGTAGTGTAGTGTATAGTGTATAGTGTAGTGTATAGTGTAGTGTATAGTGTAGTGTATAGTGTAGTGTAGTGTATAGTGTAGTGTATAGTGTAGTGTAGTGTATAGTGTAGTGTATAGTGTAGTAGTGTATAGTGTAGTGTATAGTGTAGTAGTGTATAGTGTAGTGTAGTAGTGTAGTGTATAGTGTAGTAGTGTATAGTGTAGTGTATAGTGTAGTGTATAGTGTAGTAGTGTATAGTGTAGTGTATAGTGTAGTGTATAGTGTAGTGTATAGTGTAGTGTATAGTGTATAGTGTAGTAGTGTATAGTGTAGTGTATAGTGTAGTAGTGTATAGTATAGTGTAGTAGTGTATAGTGTAGTAGTGTATAGTGTAGTAGTGTATAGTGTAGTAGTGTATAGTGTAGTAGTGTATAGTGTAGTAGTGTATAATGTAGTGTAGTAGTGTAGTGTATAGTGTAGTAGTGTATAGTGTAGTGTAATAGTGTAGTGCACAGTGTGTGTGGCGTGTGGTGTGTGGCGAGCACCTTCTGGGTAGTACATGAGCGAGTTCTTCGCCGAGTATTCCCAGGTCTCGAGCCCGGCCTGGCTCGACTCCCGCGCCTGAGTCTCCAGGCTGGGCAGCTGCAGGGCGAGTTCTCGCTTCTGACAACCACAGAGACACACACAGAGACACACAGAGAGACAGTGAGAGACACACACACAGAGACACACACAGAGACACACAGAGAGACACACAGAGACACACACAGAGACACACACACAGAGACACACAGAGACACACACAGAGACACACAGAGAGACAGTGAGATACACACACAGAGACACACACACAGAGACACACAGAGACACACACAGAGACACACAGAGAGACAGTGAGACACACACACAGAGACACACACAGAGACACACACAGAGACACACACACAGACACACACAGAGACACACACAGAGACACACAGAGAGACAGTGAGAGACAGTGAGACACACACACAGAGACACACACAGACACACACACAGTGACACACACAGAGACACACAGAGAGACAGTGAGACACACAGAGACACACACACAGAGACACACACACAGTGAGACACACAGAGACACACACACAGACACACACACAGTGACACACACAGAGACACACAGAGAGACAATGAGACACACAGAGACACACACACAGAGACACACACACAGAGACACACACAGAGACACACAGAGAGACAGTGAGACACACAAAGACACACACACAGAGACACACACAGAGACACACACAGAGACACAGAGACACACACAGAGAGACACAGACACACACAGAGACACACAGAGACACACACAGAGACATACAGAGACACACACACAGTGAGACACACAGAGACACACAGAGAGACAGTGAGACACACAGAGACACACACACAGAGACACACACACAGAGACACACACACAGAGACACACACAGACACACACACAGTGACACACACAGTGACACACAGAGACACACAGAGACACACAGAGACACACAGAGACACACAGAGAGACAGTGAGACACACACACAGAGACACACACACAGAGACACACACAGAGACACACAGAGAGACACACACAGAGACACACACAGAGACACACACAGAGACACAGAGACACACACAGAGAGACACAGACACACACAGAGACACACAGAGACACACACAGAGACATACAGAGACACACACAGAGAGACACAGAGACACACACAGAGACACACACACACACAGAGACACACAAAGACACACAGAGACACACACACAAGAGACAACAACCGCCATTCGTCACTAAGTGGATGTGTCTCTCTCTGTCTCTCTCTGTCTCTCTCTCTGTGTCTCTCAGTCTCTCTCTGTCTGTGTCTCTCTCTCTGTGTCTCTGTGTCTCTCTGTGTCTCTGTCTCTCTGTCTCTCTGTCTCTCTGTCTCTCACCTCCTTGTGATGAGACTCTGCCTCCAGGAGCCAGGCATGCTTCACTCTGTGTCTCTCTGTGTCTCTCTGTCTCTCTGTCTCTCTGTCTCTCTGTCTCTCTGTCTCTCACCTCCTTGTGATGAGACTCTGCCTCCAGGAGCCAGGCATGCTTCACTCTGTGTCTCTCTGTCTCTCTCTCTCTCTCTCTGTCTCTCTGTCCCTCTCTCTCTGTCTCTCTGTCTCTCTGTCTCTCACCTCCTTGTGATGAGACTCTGCCTCCAGGAGCCAGGCATGTTTGACGCGGTTCCGCTCCACAGCGATGTCCATGATGGAGCCGAACGAAGCGTTGTCCTCACTCGTGTGACGCACCAGGAACCTGTCCAGCCCAGGCAGCTCAACCACCGCGTCACCCTCGCCACCACCACCCTCACCACCACCACCCTCACCACCACCACCCTCACCACCACCACCACCACCAGCTCCGGTGCCTGCGCGGTGGAGGGGAGGCAGGCGACAATAACACACGGTGGGTGGGTGGGTGAGTGGGTGGGTGGGTGAGTGGGTGAGTGGGTGGGTGGGTGGGTGGGTGGGTGAGTGGGTGAGTGGGTGGGTGGGTGGGTGAGTGGGTGGGTGAGTGGGTGGGTGAGTGGGTGGGTGGGTGAGTGGGTGAGTGGGTGGGTGAGTGGGTGGGTGAGTGTGTGGGTGGGTGGGTGAGTGGGTGGGTGGGTGAGTGGGTGGGTGGTGGGTGGGTGGATGGGTGAGTGGGTGAGTGGGGTGGGTGGGTGAGTGTGTGGGTGGGTGAGTGGGGTGAGTGGGTGGGTGGGGTGAGTGGGTGGGTGGGTGGATGGGTGAGTGGGTGAGTGGGTGGGTGGGTGAGTGGGTGGGTGGGTGGGTGAGTGGGTGGGTGGGTGGGTGAGTGGGTGGGTGAGTGGGTGGGTGGGGAGTGAGTGGGTGGGTGAGTGTGTGGGTGAGTGGGTGGGGAGTGAGTGGGTGGGTGGGTGAGTGTGTGGGTGAGTGGGTGGGTGGATGGGTGAGTGGGTGGGTGGGTGGGTGGGTGGATGGGTGAGTGGGTGGGTGTGTGGGTGGGTGAGTGGGTGGGTGAGTGAGTGGGTGAGTGTGTGGGTGAGTGGGTGGGTGGATGGGGTGAGTGGGTGGGTGAGTGGGTGGGTGAGTGGGTGGGTGGGTGGGTGAGTGGGTGGTGAGTGGGTGAGTGGTGGTGTGGTGGTGAGTGGGTGGATGAGTGGGTGAGTGGGTGGGTGGGTGAGTGTGTGGGTGGGTGGGTGAGTGGGTGGGTGGATGGGTGGGTGAGTGTGTGGGTGAGTGGGTGGGTGAGTGGATTGGGTGAGTGGGTGGGTGAGTGGGTGGGTGAGTGGATGGGTGAGTGGGTGGGTGAGTGGGTGAGTGGGTGGGTGGGGAGTGTGTGGGTGGGTGGGTGAGTGGTGTGAGTGGGTGGGTGGGTGAGTGGGTGGGTGGGTGGATGGGTGAGTGGGTGAGTGGGTGGGTGGGTGAGTGGGTGGGTGGGTGAGTGGACCCACCTCACC